>NC_088242.1:10565714-10583214 GCF_036934945.1 Oncorhynchus masou masou
TACATTACACATTACATTACATTACACATTACATTACATTACATTACACATTACATTACATTACATTACACATTGCATTACATTACATTACACATTACATTACATTACATTACACATTGCATTACATTACATTACACATTACACATTACATTACATTACATTACATTACATTACATAACACATTACACATTACACATTACATCACATTACATCACATTACATTACACATTACACATTACATTACACATTACATTACATTACACATTACACATTACACATTACATTACATTACACATTACACATTACATTACATTACACATTACATTATATTACATTACACATTACATTACACATTACATTACATTACACATTACATTACATTACACATTACACATTACATTACATTACACATTACATTACATTACATTATATTACATTACACATTACATTACACATTACATTACATTACACATTACATTACATTACACATTATATTACATGTACACTGCACATTTCTACCACCACCACTCCTAAACACAGTGACCTCAAAACAAAACAAACGTTGATCCATTCACCACTACAGTAAAAAATGACAGTATCTTTGGAGAAAGATTGAGGGGCTGAATAGGAATAGAAGAGGATGAGGTTAAAGTATCAATCTGGACCAAACACTATATGAGCTTGATTCAGCGTTTACCAGAAATGCAGCCTCCGCAAACGTGGAAACATTGCCCTGAACCTCCGTGACACGGATTAAATCGAGCCCTAAGGAAGAACAAGAAGTAACTAAATACACAAGATGGCAAAATGCCATATTGTAGACCCACTGAACAAGCACAACCACTTACTGAGAGAGCGAGAGAGAGACAGAGAGAGAGAGAGGGAGAGATAAATATTTAATTATATATAATGATGTTTGATGTACTAGGTCTGTATTAGGATACTTCGATAACATGCTTGGGGCAGAGAGAGGGGTAGGGGGACAGATAGAGGGGTGGGGGGACAGACAGAGGGGTATGGGTCAGAGAGAGTGGTAGGGGGGCAGAGAGAGGGTTAGGTGGGGACAGAGAGATTGGTGGGGGGGCAGACATAGGGGTGGAGGGGGACAGAAAGAGGGTGGGGCAGACAGAGGGGGTGGAGGGGCAGAGAGAGGGGTGGAGGGGCAGAGAGATCAGGGAAAGAGAGAGTGGTGCAGGCTCGGTATAAATCGTGATCTGGACATGAAAGGGAATTAACTACTGTATATCTGATTCAATGACCTATTTAGAGTTTGTAGTTTCAATTGAAGACTGGAGTAAAACTTTTGAGAATTTAGTCACTGCTTATTTTGAATCACACCACTAATCACTTCTCAAGTCCTTCCATTCCTTTCTCACAAACATAACAAAACATTCATAGTGTATGCATGCACACAGACACAGTCAATTCCAAGCCTCTGGTACCCATCTCCATCTAAATCTCCACCAACACTCCAACCATTGCAACAAAAACATTTAAAAAAGGGAAGAAAGTTTTGAGGGAGAAAAAGAAGGAGCCAATATAATATGATATTGCTGCGTTCACATGCCAGTCGGAACGAGGAAAATCGTACAATTCCGACTTACTAACAGGTTGTAGTTATACACATGCCACGTTCAACCAGTTAGCAAGTCAGAAATGTCAGAGTTTCCTAATTCCCGACTAGCACGCGAACGCAGCATATAACCCAAGCTTCCTATACTGAATACTGATTGGAGCTTTTTTCATCTTTGATGTTGCAGGCTAGCCTATACAGAGGAGGCTGCAGTCGCTTCACTCCGTACTAGAGCGAGAGAGAGGGACAAACGCCCCCCTCCTCCCTCCTTCCGCCCCCAGAAAAAAAATACATCAAACTAAACACCTCCTTCCTCTTCAATGGAAAACTAAAACTAGAGCAAAACAACTCCAGGTCAACAAAACGCATGACCACCTTGTCAAGACTCTCAAGTTGATGTCTACTTTTAAGAGTTTTATCTGACTATATGCATTGTCTGTCATCGATGTACTGTACCGATTTTGGAAATGACGATGCTCTTGTTTATTTCCTGTATTGATTTGAATGTATTGCTTCGGGTTGAGATTGATGGTTTCTAGAATGTGAGAAAGAAAGTGGTGCTGGAGCGAGACAAAGACATAAAAAGAGAGAGGAAGAAAGAAAGAAAAGGAAAGAAAGAAAGAAAGAAAGAAAGAAAGAAAGAAAGAAAGAAAGAAAGAAAGAAAGAAAGAAAGAAAGAAAGAAAGAAAGAAAGAAAGAAAGAAAGAAAGAAAGAAAGAAAGAAAGAAAAGTTGGATATGAGGGAATAGGTCTTTCTCTTTCCAATAAAGCCAAAATATTGTCATTAATTTAACACATTTAATGATTAGAAATTATAATCTCATTAACAATAGTATTATAAATGGTTGATATTTTCTGTATAACGCCTGTATAATGGGAATCATACCGAGGGAATTTACCAACGGAAAAAAAAAACTGCTGCTACTCTATATTCCTCTGAGTTTATGTTATCAAACTGCGTTCCTGTGGGACGGGTCACTACTATTAACATTGCAATTTGTCACTTTCCCAATGTACATTAAGACCGCTAATGTTCAGCAATTCCCGTTGAAGCAACACATTTCAAACTTGGTTTTATTTAGTAAGTAAATGATACAGGCATTCAATTTGGCACCCTATTCTCTATGCAGTGCACTACTTTTAACCTGGTTCCGTGAGGATCTGTTCAAAAGTAGTGCACTATTTACGAAATTGGGTGCCATTTGGGACGTAGACCCAAGAGTTTAGTTTGTAGACCTGAGACTTCGTAGGCTAATGACATAAACATAAATGCACTCAGCTACAAGAGGTTGATCTGTGACAAAATGGCTGACAGGAAGTGATGTATCCTAGAATTATGTGTAGTAAGAAGAGAGGGGGGAGAAGGAGAGCTGTGGCTGCCATTGCTGTAGCAGTAGTGTGTCAGAGCGAGAGCATTGATTTTGGCACTGAGCCAAAAGCAGAAGGTATCCCATCTCCACAGAACGGCTTTCTACAAAATAAGCAATAATACTATTTATATTATATATATATATTATTATATTATACAAAATAATACTACAACATTACAACAGATTGTGATTACTATTATATATTTCATTGGCCAGCTGAGAACAAGTTCTCATTTACAACTGCGACCTGGCCAAGATAAAGCATAGCAGTGTGAACAGACAACACAGAGATACACATGGAGTAAACAATTAACAAGTCAATAACACAGTAGAAAAAAGAGTCTATATGCATTGTGTGCAAAAGGCATGAGGAGGTAGGCGAATAATTACAATTTTGCAGATTAACACTGGAGTGATAAATGATCAGATGGCCATGTACAGGTAGAGATATTGGTGTGCAAAAGAGCAGAAAAGTAAATAAATATAAACAGTATGGGGATGAGATAGGATTTAAGAGAAGAGAATGGCTAGCGTGTTTTACTGCACAGGGAGAAGGGGATACCTGGTCAGTTGTACAACTGAAAGCATTCATCCAAGATGTTTCTTCTGCATTTAACCCAACCCCTCTGAATCAGGGAGGTGGAGGAGTCATTTAACCCCTCTGAATCAGAGAGGTGCAGGAGTCATTTAACCCCTCTGAATCAGAGAGGTGCAGGAGTCATTTAACCCCTCTGAATCAGAGAGGTGCAGGAGTCATTTAACCCCTCTGAATCAGAGAGGTGCAGGAGTCATTTAACCCCTCTGAATCAGAGAGGTGCAGGAATCATTTAACCCCTCTGAATCAGAGAGGTGCAGGAGTCATTTAACCCCTCTGAATCAGAGAGGTGCAGGAGTCATTTACCCCCTCTGAATCAGAGAGGTGCAGGAGTCATTTAACCCCTCTGAATCAGAGAGGTGCAGGAATCATTTAACCCCTCTGAATCAGAGAGGTGCAAGAGTCATTTAACCCCTCTGAATCAGAGAGGTGCAGGAGTCATTTAACCCCTCTGAATCAGGGAGGTGCAGGAGTCATTTGGCCCCGCTGGGTTGGAGGCTGCCTTTATTGACATCCACGGTACCCAGAGAGAGGTTGGGGGTTATCTGCCTTGCTCACAGGCAGAATGCCACATTTTTCACTGAGCTGGCTAGATGATTTGAACCAGTGACCTTTTGGTTACTGACCCAATGCCCTTAACCTCTAGGCTACCTGCCGCCCTACAGACTTGTAAGATGTGAAAGAGAGAAGGTCACATGTTGATTAGGCCAGTGAGTTGTTACCTTACATGGTAGAACGCCGTGTTCCAGTCCCAGACACGGTCCCACCCTGAGTCCTGGGGTGTGTCCCAAATGGCAGTAGTGCACCACTTTTGACCAGAGCCTTTTGACCCTATAGGCTCTGGTCAGGAGTAGTGGACTATAAAGGGAATATGGTGCCACTTAGGGAAACGTCCCTCAGGTGCAGAGGTGGGAGGGCGGAGAGAAGCTCTTAGAGTTGCGATTGACGTTAGGAAGGATGTTAGGACTCCCACAGGAGAAGATGTTCAGTGTTACTGAGTCTTAAAGACATATTTCCATCACTTTAAGAATGTGTTCTCTTTCATTTCTCTGAGATTGACTCTCTCTGTCTGCGTGTGACACTCCCTCAAGGTAACTCCACACACACTTCCCCCCAGGCCCTGCAGTGTTTAAAGAAGTCCAGTAACTGGTGAGAAAGAGGGAGGGAGAGAGAGAGAGAGGGAGCAGGTCATTGTGAGAATGGAGAGGGAGGTGAACCAATAACCTTGTTGTGAAATAGGATCTCTTAGTCCAACAACCTTACAACGCTTGTTATTCACCTCGTCTAGGACACACACACACCTGCACACTTATATGGACAAACAGACACATTCTCATCCACACACACACACGTGCACTGTGTAATTGGATGGTAAAGAGGGAAGTCAGTTGTGGTGGGCGTCGAGGGAAGAAGACTGTGTAGAGGAGAGTAACAGATTAGAGACAACAGAGCTCAGTCAATAAGCACTGATCTCATTGGAAGATCCACCAGACTGACTACACACACACACACACACACACACACACACACACACACCTACACACACACACCCACACGCACGTAGATACACACACACACACACCTCTTTTGTCCAATGCCATGGCTGTTGTGTCCATTACTGCAGATTCTCCATTGTTCCCAACTAGGAGGAGGCCATTGGGAAATATGGATTGGATAAACTCTCTCCTCCCTCACCTCTCTCTTCAGTCACTTCCTCTACTGTTAGGGGTTATCTCATAACCCTCTCTCTTCATGTCCTTGGGGGTTCTGCTAAATGTCAAACTTAAGAACCTCATTCACAGCTCGTACACCACTTCCTCACGCCTAGTGGTTAGAGATTTGGGCCAGTAACCGAAAGGTTGCTGGGATCGTATCCCCGAGCTGACAAGGTAAAAATGTGTCGTTCTGCACCTGACCAAGGCAGTTAACCCACTGTTCCCCGGGGCTCCGTAGACGTGGATGTTGATTACGACAGCCCCCCCCCCCCCCCACACCACCCGCACCTCACTGTTCACATTCCAGAGTTGATTCAGAGTGACACATTCCAGAGTTGATTCAGAGTGACACATTCCAGAGTTGATTCAGAGTGACACATTCCAGAGTTGATTCAGGGTGACACATTCCAGAGTTGATTCAGAGTGACACATTCCAGAGTTGATTCAGAGTGACACATTCCAGAGTTGATTCAGAGTGACACATTCCAGAGTTGATTCAGAGTGACACATTCCAGAGTTGATTCAGGGTGACACATTCCAGAGTTGATTCAGAGTGACACATTCCAGAGTTGATTCAGAGTGACACATTCCAGAGTTGATTCAGAGTGACACATTCCAGAGTTGATTCAGAGTGACACATTTCAGTTGAAAGGGGTATCCCCCTTTCCCTTTAACTTGGTTGAGCTAGTAGTGTTTCCTTATGTGTCATTATACTCCTTCACTCATAAACATGTGTCTGATTGGCCTTTGTGTCTTTCACATAATTTATCCTCGATCCTCAATGTTTGTAACCAGAGCCATATAATTAGAAGATACGGAAACAAATGGAAATATATGACATTGACTGTTCCCGTCCTACTGCCTGCTCAGCGGCCTAGCTATTGTTTGACTGTTCCCATCCTAATGCCTGCTCAATGGCCTAGCTATTGTTTGACTGTTCCCATCCTAATGCCTGCTCAACGGCCTAGCTATTGTTTGACTGTTCCCACCCTAATGCCTGCTCAATGGCATAGCTATTGTTTGACTGTTCCCATCCTAATGCCTGCTCAACGGCCTAGCTATTGTTTGACTGTTCCCATCCTAATGCCTGCTCAACGGCCTAGCTATTGTTTGACTGTTCCCATCCTAATGCCTGCTCAATGGCATAGCTATTGTTTGACTATTCCCATCCTAATGCCTGCTCAACGGCCTAGCTATTGTTTGACTGTTCGCATCCTAATGCCTGCTCAATTGCCTAGCTATTGTTTGACTGCTATGCCTGCTTAGCTATTGGTTGACTGTTCCCGTCCTAATGCCTGCTCAATGGCCTAGCTATTGGTTGACTGTTCCCGTCCTAATGCCTGCTCATTGGCCTAGCTATTGTTTGACTGTTCCCGTCCTTATGCCTGCTCAATGGCCTAGCTAGTGGTTGACTGTTCCCATCCTAATACCTGCTCTATGGATTCACAGTACCACAATAAATATGGTCTATCCCGTTGTTACAATACCATCTGTATTCTTCGTAAAACATCTGGGGCTTCTTAATAAATCCTCTTGAAGCTAGGGGGCACTATTTTTATTTTTGGAAAAATAACGTCCCAAAGTAAACCGCCTATTTCTCAGGACTAGGTGATAGAATATGCATATAATTGACAGCTTAGGGTAGAAAACACTCTAATGTTTCCAAAACTGTAAAAATATTGTCTGTGAGTATAACAGAACTGATATTGCAGGCGAAACCCTGAGAAAAATCCAATCAGGAAGTGACTCTTATTTTGAAACCCCTGTCTTTCTATGCATCCCTATTGCCCATTGAAAGGGATATCAACAATATTCCTTTTTCTGTGGCTTCCCTAAGGTGTCTACAGCCTTTAGACATAGTTTCAGGCCTTTATTTTGAAGAATGAGCGTAAACGTCCACATTGCGTAAGTGGTCTGTTGTTGGCTCTCAGTGTGATTTATGCGCAAAACAGAGAGGTAAACATTTTTCTTCCCGGTCCTAGTGAAAAGCCAACTGTCCCGGTTGATATATTATCGAATAGATATTTGAAAAACACCTTGAGGATTGATTATAAAAAACGTTTGCCATGTTTCTGTCGATGTTATTGATATAATTTGGAATTTTTTCTGCGTTGTCGTGACCGCTATTTCCGATGGATTCCTAGGCATAACGCATCAAACTAACGGAGGTATTTGGATATAAAAATATCTTTATGGAACATTTGCTGTCTAACTGGGAGTCTCGTGAGTGAAAACATCCGAAGCTCATCAAAGGTAAACGATTAATTTGATTGCTTTTCTGATTTTTGTGACTAAGTTACCTGCCGCTAGGTGAACATAATGTTTTGCTTTTATATCGATAAACTTACACAAACGCTTGTATTGTTTTCGCTGTAAAGCATAATTTCAAAATCTGAGACGACAAGGTGATTAACAAAAGGATAAACTTTGTTTCGCTATATTTCACTTGTGATTTCATGAATATTAATATTGTCTCGAAAGATTATTTGACCGTTGCGCTATGCTATTTAGCGTAGTTGATGACAATTATCCCGGATCCACGATGGGTTGTTCCAAGAGGTTGAATAACTCAAAAGGGCAAAGGAGAGGGCACGAGGGTGCTTAAAATGTTAAGACTTGTTGTGTACGGTGCTGTTCATACTGGAAGAGATATTCTCTACACTGTAACCTGTTGGTGTTTCATGACAAAACGTCTTTGACCAGCTCGGCTCACACGCAAAATATAGCTAGCCCAAACAAAATCTTACATATCCACCTTAAAATATATCAGTATTTATATTATACAAAATATTCTTATAGTCAAACATATCCGTCTACATCACTCTCAATAGACCTTTGACCTCACAGTGTAAAAACAGCTGTTCTGTGGGAGAAGGATATCAACTCTGCTGCTGCTCTGATTTTATTATGTAAATAATTATCTCGTGTTGCAGATGTTGACTTTATTATGAATAATCTTAATATTACTATATATTTCATTCCTTATATATCTTCCTATTTGCACTTTACTGAATTCTTCCCGAAATTACTCTTGTTTTCCTTGTTTTTGTATTTCTACAAGATGTTTTTCTTTTCCTAGAATCATTTACATACAGTACATACAGCATAGTATTTATTAGTATATCAAATGGATTATAGTGATATTATCTATTATTATTAGATTGAGAAAATCTAGAAAAAGTTTTTTTTTAATGAAACAAAATGGTATTCCTTTCACAAACATGTATCATGATCTATATGGGTCAAACAGTGGATTAAACAGTGGATTAAACAGTGGGTTAAACAGTGGAGTAAACAGTGGATTAAACAGTGGGTTAAACAGTGGAATAAACAGTGGGTCAAACAGTGGATTAAACAGTGGATTAAACAGTGGGTTAAACAGTGGAATAAACAGTGGGTCAAACAGTGGATTAAACAGTGGATTAAACAGTGGGTTAAACAGTGGATTAAACAGTGGATTAAACAGTGGGTCAAACAGTGTATTAAACAGTGGATTAAACAGTGGATTAAACAGTGGGTTAAACAGTGGATTAAACAGTGGGTTAAACAGTGGATTACACAGTGGATTAAACAGTGGATTAAACAGTGGGTTAAACAGTGGATTAAACAGTGGGTTAAACAGTGGATTAAACAGTGGATTAAACAGTGGATAACACAGTGGGTTAAACAGTGGATTACACAGTGGATTAAACAGTGGATTAAACAGTGGATTACACAGTGGGTTAAACAGTGGATTACACAGTGGATTAAACAGTGGATTAAACAGTGGATTAAACAGTGGATTACACAGTGGGTTAAACAGTGGTGACATTTTAGGACTTTAAAAAATATATTTTAACTTCATTGTTGGTGTACTGAAGGAGAGAGACAGGGTGCATTCCAAATGGCACCCTATGGGCCCTGGTCTAAAGCACCCTATTCCCTATGGGTCCTGGTCTAAAATCCCCTATTCCCTATGGGTCCTGGTCTAAAGCACCCTATTCCCTATGGGCCCTGGTCTAAAGCACCCTATTCCCTATGGGCCCTGGTCTAAAGCACCCTATTCCCTATGGGCCCTGGTCTAAAGCACCCTATTCCCTATGGGCCCTGGTCTAAAGCACCCTATTCCCTATGGGTCCTGGTCTAAAGCACCCTATTCCCTATGGGCCCTGGTCTAAAGCACCATATTCCCTATGGGCCCTGGTCTAAAGCACTCTATTCCCTATGGGCCCTGGTCTAAAGCACCCTATTCCCTATGGGCCCTGGTCTAAAGCACCCTATTCCTTATGGGTCCTGGTCTAAAGTAGTGCACCCTATTCCCTATGGGCACTGGTCTAAAGTAGTGCACCCTATTCCCTATGGGTCCTGGTCTAAAGCACCCTATTCCCTATGGGTCCTGGTCTAAAGCACCCTATTCCCTATGGGCCCTGGTCTAAAGCACCCTAATCCCTATGGGTCCTGGTCTAAAGCACCCTAGTCCCTATGGGCCCTGGTCTAAAGCACCCTATTCCCTATGTGTCCTGGTCTAAAGCACCCTATTCCCTATGGGTCCTGGTCTAAAGTAGTGCACCCTATTCCCTATGGGCCCTGGTCTAAAGCACCCTATTCTCTATGGGCCCTGGTCTAAAGCACCCTATTCCCTATGGGCCCTGGTCTATAGCACCCTATTCCCTATGGGCCCTGGTCTAAAGCACCCAATTCCCTATGGGTCCTGGTCTAAAGTAGTGCACCCTATTCCCTATGGGCACTGGTCTAAAGTAGTGCACCCTATTCCCTATGGGTCCTGGTCTATAGCACACTATTCCCTATGGGCCCTGGTCTAAAGCACCCTATTCCCTATGGGTCCTGGTCTAAAGTAGTGCACCCTATTCCCTATGGGCATAAAGGGCACTGGTCTAAAGTAGTGCACCCTATTCCCTATGGGCACTGGTCTAAAGTAGTGCACCCTATTCCCTATGGGTCCTGGTCTAAAGCACCCTATTACCTATGGGTCCTGGTCTAAAGCACCCTATTACCTATGGGTCCTGGTCTAAAGCACCCTATTCCCTATTGGCCCTGGTCTAAAGCACCCTATTCCCTATGGGTCCTGGTCTAAAGCACCCTATTCCCTATGGGCCCTGGTCAAAAGCACCCTATTCCCTATGGGTCCTGGTCTAAAGTAGTGCACCATATTCCCTACGTGCCCTGGTCTAAAGTAGTGCACCCTATTCCCTATGGGCCCTGGTCTAAAGTAGTGCACCCTTTTCCCTATGTTTCCTGGTCTAAAGTAGTGCACCCTATACCCTGCGGGCCCTGGTCTAAAGTAGTGCACCCTATTCCCTACGGGCCCTGGTCTAAAGCACCCTATTCCCTATGGGTCCTGGTCTAAAGTAGTGCACCCTATTCCCTATGGACCCTGGTCTAAAGTAGTTAACCCTATTCCCTGTGGGCCCTAGTCTAAAGTAGTGCACCCTATTCCCTATGGGCCCTGGTCTAAAGTAATGCACCCTATTCCCTATGGGCCCTGGTCTAAAGTAGTTCACCCTATTCCCTATGGGCCCTAGTCTAAAGTAGTGCACCCTATTCCCTATGGGCCCTGGTCTAAAGTAATGCACCCTATTCCCTATGGGCCCTGGTCTAAAGTAGTGCACCCTATTCCTTATGGGCCCTGGTCTAAAGTAGTGCACCCAATTCCTTATGGGCCCTGGTCTAAAGTAGTGCACCCTATTCCTTATGGGCCCTGGTCTAAAGTAGTGCACCCTATTCCTTATGGGCCCTGGTCTAAAGTAGTGCACCCTATTCCTTATGGGCCCTGGTCTAAAGTAGTGCACCCTATTCCTTATGGGCCCTGGACTAAAGTAGTGCACTATGTAGGGAAAAAGTGCCGGTGTAGAGCACCCCACTGGCTTATCTTGTGATTCTATGTGTCTTTGGTCAGATGACCATGTGAAGTGTAGTGTTGCTCTATAATATATATGTGTGTATACAATGTGTCCAAATATCCTAGAGGAGGAGAATCAGGTCTCCGAGAAATTGTTTTATTTTTATGTTGTTTTGCATTTTTGTTGCTTTTTGTTGTTATATTTATGTTTTGAAGTAGACAAGCCCAATTTTAAACGACTCTAGCTCTGTTCCCCTTTACGATGCTCCTAAAACTCAAAGAGCGCTTGGAGCCGAAAGCATTCTGGGTAGTTTGACTGCAGAGGATAGATAGGGAAGGACATTGGTCGATAAAACGCAATTCTTTTCTTCTTTCTTCCCATCACTCTGTCTGCACCTTCATGTCCCCCATCACTCCATCTGCACCTTCATGTCCCCCATCACTCCATCTGCACCTTCATGTCCCCCATCACTCTGTCTGCACCTTCATGTCCCCCATCACTCTGTCTGCACCTTCATGTCCCCCATCACTCTGTCTGCACCTTCATGTCCCCCATCACTCTGTCTGCACCTTCATGTCCCCTGTCTGCACCTTCATGTCCCCCATCACTCTGTCTGCACCTTCATGTCCCCATCACTCTGTCTGCACCTTCATTTGCACCTTCATGTCCCCCATCACCTTCTGTCTGCACCTTCATTCACTCTGTCTGCCCCATCACTCTGTCTGCACCTTCATGTTGCACCCCCATCACTCTGTCTGCACTTCTTCATGTCCTTCATGTCCCCCATCACTCTGTCTGCACCTTCATGTCCCCATCACTCTGTCTGCACCTTCATGTCCCCCATCACATGTCCCCATCACTGTCTGCACCTTCATGTCCCCCCTCATCTGCACCTTCATGTCCCCCATCACTCCATCTGCATGTCCCCCATCACTCTGTCTGCACCTTCATGTCCCCATCACTCCATCTGCACCTTCATTTCCCCATCACTCTGTCTGCACCTTCATGTCCCCCATCACTCTGTCTGCACCTTCATGTCCCCCATCACTCTGTGCACCTTCTGCACCTTCATGTCCCCCATCACTCTGTCCATCTGCACCTTCATGTCCCCCATCACTCTGTCTGCACCTTCATGTCCCCCTTCATGTCTCACCTTCATGTCCCCCATCACTCTGTCTGCACCTTCATGTCCCCCCACTCTGTCTCACCTTCATGTCCCCATCACTCTGTCTGCACCTTCATGTCCCCCATCATGTCCCCCATCACTCTGTCTGCACTTCATGTCCCCCATCACTCTGTCTGCACCTTCATTTTCACTCTTCTGCACCTTCATGTCCCCCACTCTGTCTGCACCTTCATTTGCACCTTCATGTCCCCCATCACTCTGTCTGCACCTTCATTTCCCCGTCACTCTGTCTGCACCTTCATTTCCCTCATCCGTCACTCTGTCTGCACCTTCATGTCCCTCATCACTCTGTCTGCACCTTCATGTCCCTCATCACTCTGTCTGCACCTTTATTTCCCCATCACTCTGTCTGTATCTTCATTTCAGGTGAAGGGAGAGAAACCTGTCCTGGAAAGCATGTGTTCTTTAGTTTATGAAAACCAAAATACATTTAGAAAAATTGTTGGAAAATAAAACATTTATTCTCTCTTTTTTTTATTACAAACTTTTTTTGTACAATTAACTACAAAGAACTACTATTGATAGCTGCCATTAAATTAAAGCGATTCAGTGTATTTATTTTCAAAAGAATAACTCCTCTCCTCCTAAAGCTGTTGTTCCTAATACCCAGTCAGTGCTGAGTGGTGGCATGTTTTATTGAGAGTAGAGCAGAGCTGAGTCGGTCCACTGGCCAGATTGCTCTAACTGAATATTACTGCCTTACGGCCGATTGACGTGATGAAAGTCCCAGTCTCGCACGGCTGCGTAGGTGGCCATTAAATGATTGCCACTTTAATTGGCTCTGTTAATGCAGTCATTTGTAAGATGGCACCATGGGCCACGGGCCAGACACAAAATGGCTGCCATCGGCTCTCTCAGCTAGTCTCTCCCTCTTCCCCCACAATCCATTTATTCATACTTTATTGCCATTCTGCTGGACCCAAGTCAATTTCCATAGCCCATACACCACCATCAGCCCACGCTCATGTTTATATAACTCTCACTGGCTGGGAAGTTTGTCTGCTTTATAAATCATGGTTATCTCTCCCATGTAAAGTAACAGAGACATATTTTTTTCAACGGAATACCAGATGACAGTGTTGTGGTAGAGGTTTTGAAACGAGCCACGGTCCTATAGCCAAAGTGAGATCCAGTTCATGGCCCACAAATTATTCAGAAACTCGACTATAGGAATCACATTGTCTTAACCATTGAAAAAAAAGCCAAACTTGCAGTGCAGTTGTGACATAGGAAGAAAAATGTGCATTTTCTGTTGTGTGTGTGTTGATTCATTCGACATGTTCATTTTTCATGTGTCGCTAACAGAGAACGGAGTCGTTTAAAGG
Organism: Oncorhynchus masou masou; assembly: GCF_036934945.1. NCBI lineage: Eukaryota > Metazoa > Chordata > Actinopteri > Salmoniformes > Salmonidae > Oncorhynchus > Oncorhynchus masou. The sequence goes on from NC_088242.1 coordinate 10,579,319, forward strand.
TTTTGTGCAACTTTGTTCCGTCGTTTTACATTTCTTGAAAAATCTTTTATAAAAACAACAATCAAAAAAAAATCCTCAAAATAATGTATTAATGTACACATGTATTGCAAAAACTCTCCTTTGTATGTGTACTGTACGTCTTCTCCCCTGTCAAGTGGTCATCATCACAATGTATTTACTGTGTTATGTCTTGTGTGTTATTACGTTTTGTTTTTTCAGATATGCTCAGAAACTTTCCTGTATCAGGCTACACTACATTATCAATACTTGGTACTGTATGTTACTGTTGCTCTGCCTCTAAACAGAAGAGAAATGTTCTCGTTGATGTCGGCCCGATATCAAGGGAGACACTGATTTTTCAAAGTCATTATGAAGCAAAAGTATATATCCAATTTAACTGTTGATCCTTAAACTCAATATACTTTGTTTTTAAACAACTCAGGCTTCACGCTTGTCTATTCTTTCAAGGATGCTTATTCAATTCTCTCTCTCTCTCTTTCTCTTTCTTTCTCTCTCTCTTTCTTTCTCTCTTTCTCTCTCTCTCTCTCTCTGCCCCCCCTCTCCCTCTGTGTCTCTCAGTCTCTTTCTGTCCCCTTCTACCCCCCCCCCCCCTCTCCCTCTGTCTCTCTCAATTTCAATTACATTCAAGGGGCTTTATTGGCATGGGAAACGTGTTAACATTGCCAAAGCAAGTGAGGTAGATAATATACAAAAGTGAAATAAACAATAAAAATTAACAGTAAACATTTAACATACATAAGGTTCAAAAGAATAAAGACATTACAAATGTCATATTATGTGTATATACAGTGTTGTAACGATGTACAAATGGTTAAAGTACACAAGGGAAAATAAATACGCATAAATATGGGTTGTCTTTACAATGGTGTTTGTTCTTCACTGGTTGCCCTTTTCTTGTGGCAACAGGTCACAAATCTTGCAGCTGTGATGGCACACTGGAATTTCACCCAGTAGATTTGGGAGTTTATCAAAATTGGATTTGTTTTCGAATTCTTTGTGGATGTGTGTAATCTGAGGGAAATATGTGTCTCTAATATGGTCATCCATCACCTACATCCCTCTGTAGAGGACCAGCTTGCTTTGGGGACTCTTCTCCAGGTTCATCTCTCTGTAGGTGATGGCTTTGTTATGGAACGTTTGGGAATCGCTTCCTTTTAGGTGGTTTTAGAATTTAAAAGTTATTTTCTGGATTTGGATAATGGGTATCGGCCTAATTCTGCTCTGCATGCATTATTTGGTGTTCTACATTGTACACTGAGGATATTTTAGTAGAATTCTGCACGCAGAGTCTCAATTTGGTGTTTGTCCCATTTTGTGAAATCTTGGTTGCTGAGCGGACCCCAGACCTCACATCCATAAACGGCAATGGGTTCTATGACTGATTCAAGTATTTTTAGCCAGATCCTAATTGGTACTGTATGTTGCATTTTATATTCCATTTGATGGGATAGAATGCCCTTCTTGCCTTGTCTCTCAGATCGTTCATAGCTTTGTGGAAGTTACCTGTGGCGCTGATGTTTAGGCCAAGGTATGTATAGTTTTTTGTGTGCTCTATGGCAACAGTGTCTCAATAGAATTTGTATTTGTGGTCCTGGCGACTTTACCTTTTTTGGAACACCATTATTTTGGTCTTACTGAGATTTAATGTCAGTCCAAGGTCTGACAGAATCTGTGCAGAAGATCTAGGTGCTGCTGTAGGCCCTCCTTGGTTGGTGACAGAAGCACCAGATCATCAGCAAACAGCAGACATTTGACTTCAGATTCTAGCAGGGTGAAGCCAGGTGCTGAAGACTTTTCTAGTGTCCGCGCCAATTCGTTGATATATATATTGAAGAGGGTGGGGCTTAATCTGCATCCCTGTCTCACTCCACGGCCCTGTGGGAAGAAATGTGTTTTTTGCCTTTTAACCGCACACTTGTTGTTTTTGTACATGGATGTTATAATGTTGTATGTTTTACCCCCAACACCACTTTCCAACAATTTGTATAGCAGACCCTCATGCCAAATTGAGTCGAAGGCTTTTTTGAAATCAACAAAGCATGAGAATACTTTGCCTTTGTTTTGGTTTGTTTGTTTGTCAATTAGGGTGTGCAGGGTGAGTACGCTGTCTGTTGTACGGCAATTTGGTAAAAAGCCAATTTGACATTTGCTCAGTACATTGTTTTCAGTGAGGAAATGTAAGAGTCTGCTGTTAATGATAATGCAGAGGATTTCCCCAAGGTTGCTGTTGACGCATATCACATGGTAGTTATTGGGGTCAAATTTGTCTCCACTTTTGTGGATTGGTGTGATCAGTCCTTTGTTCCAAATATTGGGGAAGATGCCAGAGCTGAGGATGATGTTAAAGAGTTTTAGTATAGCCAATTGAAATTTTTGGTCTGTATATTTGATCATTTCATTAAGGATACCATCAACACCACATGCCTTTTTGGGTTGGAGGGTTTATATTTGGTCCTGTAGCTCATTCTAGTAGTCTTTAATAGTTGATTGTAAGATTTGTATGTTTCTGCTCTTTGTTCTTTGTTATAGAGCCAAAAAGATTGGAGAAGTGGTTTATCCATACATCTCCATTTTGGATAGACAATTATTTGTGTTGTTTTTTGTTTAGTGTTTTCCAATTTTCCCAGAAGTGGTTAGAGTCTATGGATTCTTCAATTACGTTGTGCTGATTTCTGACTTGCTGTTCCTTCTTTTTCCGTAGTGTATTTCTGTATTGTTTTAGTGATCAACCTTAGTGAGGGCCTAGACTCAGGTTTTTCGGTTCTCTATGTTTTTGGTTGGACAGGTTTCTCAATTTCTTTCCTAGATTTTTGCAATCTTCATCAAATCATTTGTCATTGTTGTTCATTTTCTTCAGTTTTCTATTTGAGATTTTTAGATTTGATAGGGAAGCTGAGAGGTCAAATATACTGTTAAGATTTTCTACTGCCATGTTTACACCTTCACTATTACAGTGGAATGTTTTAACCAGGAAATTGTCTAAAAGGGATGGAATTTGTTGTTGCCTAATTGTTTTTGGTAGGTTTCCAAACTGCAATCCTTCCATCTATAGCATTTCGTAGTGTTACGTTGTTCCTTTGGCTTTGATGCCTCAGGATTGAGTATTGCTCTGTTCAATTAGACTGTGATTTTGATGTGGTCTGATAGGGGTGTCAGTGGGCTGACTGTGAACACTCTGAGAGACTCTGGATTGAGATCAGTGATAAAGTAGTCTACAGTACTACTGCCAAGAGATGAGCTATAGGTGTACCTACCATAGGAGTCCCCTCGAAGCCTACCATTGACTATGCACATACCCAGCGTGCGACAGAGCTGCAGGAGTTGTGACCCTTTATTGTTGGTTATGTTGTCATAGTTGTGCCTAGGGGGGCATATGGGGGAGGGAATGCTGTCACCTGCAGGCAGGTGTTTATCCCCCTGTGTGCTGAGGGTGTCAGGTTCTTGTCCAGTTCTGGCATTTAGGTCACCACAGACTAGTACATGTCCCTGGGCCTGGAAGTGATTGATTTCCCCCTCCAGGATGGAGAAGCTGCCTTCATTAAAGTACGGGGATTCTCGTGGGGGATATAGGTAGCACACAGGAGGACATTTTTCTCTGTTAAGATTATTTCCTTTTGAATTTCCTGCCAAATGTAAAATGTTCCTGTTTTGATTAATTTAATGGAGTGAGTTTGGTCTGCTCTATACCAAATTAGCATACCCCCTGAGTCCCTTCCCTGTTTCACACCTGGTAGTTTGGTGGATGGGACTACCAGCTCTCTGTAACCTAGAGGGCAACCAGTGGGTCCGTCTCCTCTATACCAAGTTTCATGCAGGATGACAATGTCTGTATTACTGAATTCTTTGGTGAAGTCCAGGTTCCTGCTCTTTAGGCC
>NC_088242.1:10588214-10625714 GCF_036934945.1 Oncorhynchus masou masou
GTGGATTATAATGAATGGTGATTTTTGTAGCGTCTGAAATAAATTCCGTAAGGGAAAAATCAAGTCTGAAATTTCAAAGTGGAAATGGCTTCAGAAGCATTCTCATACCTCAAAAATACTACACGTTTTAAATGTCCTGCAACGTTTTCCTGCAACAGGGTAATCAAATGAAGATCCTACATACAGTTTGTAGACGTCGGCCACAACAGCCCCCCCTAAACCCCAGCGTTGCTATCAAAACATGTTGTTGTGGTGTTGTGGTTGAGGTGGCTGTGATGTGTAGTAAACAAACAGCCTCTTTTGTACATTGTGTCGGGGTGAGGGAGGTGGGCGGGTTGGATATGTAGCTATAAATTAGAAACATGGGAGCTGTCTACACCCCATGGGCGTATCCCAACATTCACCCTATTCCCTATACAGTACGCCACTGGTCAAAAGCAGAGCACTATATAGGGAATAGGGATCCATTTGGGATGCAGATTGACTCCTCCATCCGTCTTAGATATGGGCTCCGGATCGTTCTGAGAGACAGAGAGAAGGAAGGGATTGACGGTTCCGTCAGACCAACTGATGAAGATTTATTAAATTCTCTTTTAAACCTTCTATTTATATTGAGCTCTACTTTAGTATCATCCTTCTATATTTAAACGTTGTACTAATGACACGCTGTCAGACATGGTGGGGAAAAGTTCATCGTAGCCATTAACTAATGTTACATTTATTATATTACTGAAAGAAAAAAAAACATTTATATATATGAATATAAATATATCTATTTGTGATCTGCAACCCTTGGAATTAAGTTCGCCCTTTGATTTTTGATTATCGATATTATGATTTCATGGGCGTCGGACTTAATGCACTGTCGACCATTCCTGGGACATTTCTATACCCATGTAGTGTTATTACCTGTTCTGTCGATTTACTCCTCCTTTGGTTCTGCTATTGAATGTAACTTCCAAAAACTTTTTATGTGAATGTCGTTTTATATATATATCTATATATATATATATAAAAAAAATGTCAAAGTACAATGTATATGCAGTACACTACACAATGATAATATAGCAGAACGTTTCATCTGACATAGTGCTGGACTTCAGAGCGTCACACAGATGCCAATACGACTAGGGAGGTTATTTTACATAGGAACACGTGGGGAAGGTATTATGTGGAACACACCAGTGCCCTGCAGATAGACGTCCTCCATGTAATCATTACTGGATCAGGCAGAACTCTTCGCACCAAGGCTTTTCACATCTGACGAGAACAAGAACACCAGGAGAGGAGAGGAGCAGTCTGTCTTGTTTGCCAGATCAAATATGTTTTTTTAAATATTGATTTATTTTGTTTTCATTCTTCTTCTCTCTCCTGAGGTGAAAGAGAGGGAGAGAGAGAGACTCAGTGAGGACCACGTGAGGGACTGGTGCTGAGAGTGGGTGGGGGGTGGGGGTGATGGTGGGTTCTGACTCAGATTGACAAGGCACACCCTGATCTGTGTTGGAGGGGATTTGTGACCTATACACAAGAGGAGGGTTGAGGATCCAGGTTTGAAGACAGGGAATAAGGGGACTCCTTTTCCCTCTCCTCTCTGATTGGAGGAAAGGATGGTACTGTAAAAATCTGAGCTCTCTTTCCTTTCGGAGTTCACCTTAGCCTCTTCTGCACATCAAGCTTCCCTACACCACAATGAGCTGCTACCCCTGGACCCAGGTGTGACTGTATCTGACAGGCTGGTCGACAGACGTTTCCCTGGACCCAGGTGTGACTGTATCGGACAGGCTGGTCGACAGACATTTCCCTGGACCCAGGTGTGACTGTATCTGACAGGCTGGTCGACAGACGTTTCCCTGGACCCAGGTGTGACTGTATCTGACAGGCTGGTCGACAGACGTTTCCCTGGACCCAGGTGTGACTGTATCTGACAGGCTGGTCGACAGACGTTTCCCTGGACCCAGGTGTGACTGTATCTGACAGGCTGGTCGACGGACGTTTCCATGGAACCAGGTGTGACTGTATCTGACAGGCTGGTCTACGGATGATGGAAGGTTCCAGATATATATAATAAACCCACTTTGCTGCATTCTTGTCCTCAGAGAAGACAGAACGGGTATCTTCACAGGTAGACAGAGGGACAGCTGTTTGTGTGTTAACATGTTAACAGGTGTGGGTTAGTTATGTATGTAGCATAAATTATGAGACCTGAACCAGTAAAGTGTGTGTGTGTTAAAGACAAACACACTCAATCTGTTGTTGTCAAGTTGTCATTGCAAAGCTCAAGGGACTCTTGATGTGAAGTCCCATCTACACTGGCACTGAGAGAAACTGAGACCTCATGTATTAAAAAAGACAAGCAAGCAAATACATTTAAAAAACTATGATGTCACTCAACCAGAGATCTGGGAGCTGAGACCTTTAAGGGGTTTAACTTATCCTGATAATCTGATTCTACTGCTCTGTTATTTTGTTTTTGGTCTGTTTGAGACTTCCTTCCTGTTTCGATGCAGACCTGCTGGTTAACCCTGGGGAACGAGCTTGTGAATATGTCAGTCTATCTGACTCACACGTTCACCACTGCACGCTTGTGAATATGTCAGTCTATCTGACTCACACGTTCACCACTGCACGCTTGTGAATATGTCAGTCTATCGGACTTACACAAATAAACGTGCAGAAGTGAAATGTTAGTGCAGGGATCCATGTTTTTGTCGTTGAGCATCGAACATTGTTCATCATTTATATTCCCAGCACCGCTGAGAGGTGGTAGTGTGTCTGTGTGCTAATATTTGCTCTGAAATGGCTTAATTCTCATTGGGGAAAAAAACATAACTCTGCAAGACTTTGATGTCATTGAGGACCTTTCGCAAACATGTGATTTAAGTGTGTAGGATTTTGTCCCAAACAAGTATGAAGCAACCTTCACTATAGCTCTGTTACTGTCTGAGGCTAATTACTGTACCCTACCCGCTGCTCCTAAAGTTACGTATACCTCTGTGCACCCTAACCCAAAGCCCGCATCCAACACTCATTCCAATGATGGCTTCCTGAAAATCCACAAGCTTCCTTACGAAAACCAAATGTCGGTTTCCTCTAACTTCCCGATTTGTTTACAACCTAAACCCCAATGCAAAAACCCAGACAGTCTCATCTGGATCCAGAAACCTCAGTCCAAAACCCAACCCAGTTCAGACCCAGTTTATCCTGTAGTACCCGAACCAGCTCTGAAACCCCTAAGCCAAAACCACAGACCTACCTCCCCTATATAGTTATCCATCTCTGTCCCCATCCTAGTTCACAACGCCCTCTGCAGTCCCACAAAGCACAAAGGTTAGAGTGATGTAGGAGTAAGCTGCGAAAGAGAAACCCTTCCATTCTGTTTGTGTCGGTCTGTCTATCTGTTTATGGCTTTTATAAATGTGGTGCTTTTGTATTCCGAATGTACAGATGCTCCTTCTTTTCTGTCTGTGTCAGAACGTTGTCAGAACGTTGTCAGATCGTTGTATTACTGGGAATTCAAAAACGATGACTCTTCATGTGCTTCAAACACATCTATTTCTATTTTTTATTTCTTATTTTTTTGGCAATTGCTCCAAGGTCATGTAGATTAAAAGATGAGTAGGTAAACAAAAACACGTAAATAAAGAGATATATTGATCAATTTCAAGAGATTACATGTTTGAGCTGTTCAGAAACTGTAGTCTAACTTTGGGATTTAGTTTCTGATCCTAGTTTTGTTCTAACTTTGTGTATGCTTTCAATGTGCTTCAGAAATGCAGTCATATTTATTATGATCGTTAAATTATTATTACAGTTATCATGATTACTGCAGTTATTAATAAATATTTCTTTCCTCGACGAGAGACTGGTGTCTTGGTCAACTGTTTGTGTGTGCGTGTGTGTGCGTGCGTGTTCGTATTGTATGCAGTTGAAGTCAGAATTCAGAGTCATTAAAACTTGTTTTTCGACCACTCCACAAATTATATATAACAAACTATAGTTTCGGCAAGTCCGTTAGCACATCTACTTTGTGCATAACACAATACATTTTTCCATCAATTTTTTTACAGACAGATTATTTAATTTATAATTCACTGTATCAAAATTCCAGTGGGTCAGAACTTAACATACACTAAGTTCACTGTGCCTTTAAACAGCTTGGAAAATTCCAGAAAATGATATCATGGCTTCAGAAGCTTCTGATAGGCTAATTGACATAATTTGAGTCAATTGGAGGTGTACCTGTGGATGTATTTCAAGGCCTACCTTCAAACAGAGGGCCTCAATACTTGACATCGTGGGAAAATCAAAACGCAAGTATAAACACCATGGGACCACACAGCAGTCATACCGCTCAGGAAGGACATGTGTTCTGACTCCTAGAGATTAATGTATTTGGTGTGAAAAGTGAAAATCAACCCCAGAACAACAACAAAGGACCTTGTGAAGATGCTGGAGGAGACAGGTACAACAGTATCTATATCCACAGTAAAACGAGTCCTATATCAACATAACCTGAAAGGCATCTCAGCAAGGGAGAAGCCAGTGCTCCAAAACAGCCACGAAAATGCCAGACTACGGTTTGCAACTGCAAATGGGGACAAAGATCATACTTTTTTTGAAGAAATGTCCTCTGGTCTGATGAAACAAAAATAGATATGTTTAGCCATAATGACCATCGTTATATTTGGAGGAAAAAGGTGGAGGCTTGCAAGCAGAAGAACACCATCCCAGCCATGAAGCACGGGGGTGGCAGCATCATGTTGTGGGGGTGCTTTGCTTCAGGAGGGACTGGTGCACTTCACAAAATAGATGGCATCATGAGAAAATTAAATGTGTGGATATATTGAAGCAACATCAAGTCAGTGAAGAAGTTAAAGCTTGTTCTCAAATGGGTCTTCCAAATGGACAATGACCCAAAGCATACATCAAAGTTGTGGCAAAATGGCTTAAGGACAACAATGTCAAGGTATTGGAGTGGCCATCACAAAGCCCTGACCTCAATCCCATACAAAATGTGGGCAAAACTGAAAAAGCATGTGCGAGCAAGGAGGCTGCATCTCTTTTCTAATAGCCTTTAGTTCCGTGTGCTAACAAAGTATAGGGGCTCCCAAGTGGTTCAGCGGTCGGAGGCACTGCATGTCAGCGCTAGAGGCATCACTACAGACCCTGGTTCAGCGGTCTAAGACACTATATCTCAGTGCTAGAGGCGTCACTACAGACCCTGGTTCAGTGGTCTAAGACACTGCATCTCTGTGCTAGAGGCATCACTACAGACCCTGGTTCAGTGGTCTAAGACACTGCATCTCTGTGCTAGAGGCGTCACTACAGACCCTGGTTCAGCGGTCTAAGACACTGTATCTCAGTGCTAGAGGCATCACTACAGACCCTGTTTCAGCGGTCTAAGACACTGCATGTCAGTGCTAGAGGCATCACTACAGACCCTGGTTCAGCGGTCTAAGACACTGCATCTCTGTGCTAGAGGAATCACTACAGACCCTGGTTCAGCAGTCTAAGACACTGCATGTCAGTGCTAGAGGAATCACTACAGACCCTGGTTCAGCAGTCTAAGACACTGCATGTCAGTGCTAGAGGCATCACTACAGACCCTGGTTCAGCGGTCTAAGACACTGCATGTCAGTGCTAGAGGCATCACTACAGACCCTGGTTCAGCAGTCTAAGACACTGTATCTCAGTGCTAGAGGAATCACTACAGACCCTGGTTCAGCAGTCTAAGACACTGCATCTCTGTGCTAGAGGCATCACTACAGACCCTGGTTCAGCGGTCTAAGACACTGCATCTCAGTGCTAGAGGCATCACTGCAGACCCTGGTTCAGCGGTCTAAGACACTACATGTCAGTGCTAGAGGCATCACTACAGACCCTGGTTCAGTGGTCTAAGACACTGCATCTCTGTGCTAGAGGAATCACTACAGACCCTGGTTCAGCAGTCTAAGACACTGCATGTCAGTGCTAGAGGAATCACTACAGACCCTGGTTCAGCAGTCTAAGACACTGCATGTCAGTGCTAGAGGCATCACTACAGACCCTGGTTCAGCGGTCTAAGACACTGCATGTCAGTGCTAGAGGCATCACTACAGACCCTGGTTCAGCGGTCTAAGACACTGTATCTCAGTGCTAGAGGAATCACTACAGACCCTGGTTCAGCAGTCTAAGACACTGCATCTCTGTGCTAGAGGCATCACTACAGACCCTGGTTCAGCGGTCTAAGACACTGCATCTCAGTGCTAGAGGCATCACTGCAGACCCTGGTTCAGCGGTCTAAGACACTGCATGTCAGTGCTAGAGGCATCACTACAGACCCTGGTTCAGCGGTCTAAGACACTGCATGTCAGTGCTAGAGGAATCACTACAGACCCTGGTGGTGCTGTCCCATAGGGTGGTGCTGTCCCATAGGGTGGTGCTGTCCCATAGGGTGGTGCTGTCCCATAGGGTGGTGCAGTCCCATAGGGTGGTGCAGTCCCATAGGGTGGCGTTGTCCCATAGGGTGGCGCTGTCCCATAGGGTGGTGCTGTCCCATAGGGTGGTGCTGTCCCATAGGGTGGTGCAGTCCCATAGGGTGGTGCTGTCCCATAGGGTGGTGCAGTCCCATAGGGTGGTGCTGTCCCATAGGGTGGTGCTGTCCCATAGGGTGGCGCTGTCCCATAGGGTGGTGCAGTCCCATAGGGTGGTGCTGTCCCATAGGGTGGTGCTGTCCCATAGGGTGGTGCTGTCCCATAGGGTGGTGCTGTCCCATAGGGTGGTGCTGTCCCATAGGGTGGCGCTGTCCCATAGGGTGGTGCAGTCCCATAGGGTGGTGCTGTCCCATAGGGTGGTGCTGTCCCATAGGGTGGTGCAGTCCCATAGGGTGGTGCTGTCCCATAGGGTGGTGCTGTCCCATAGGGTGGTGCTGTCCCATAGGGTGGTGCTGTCCCATAGGGTGGCGCTGTCCCATAGGGTGGTGCAGTCCCATAGGGTGGTGCTGTCCCATAGGGTGGTGCTGTCCCATAGGGTGGTGCTGTCCCATAGGGTGGTGCTGTCCCATAGGGTGGTGCTGTCCCATAGGGTGGTGCTGTCCCATAGGGTGGCGCTGTCCCATAGGGTGGTGCAGTCCCATAGGGTGGTGCTGTCCCATAGGGTGGTGCTGTCCCATAGGGTGGTGCTGTCCCATAGGGTGGTGCTGTCCCATAGGGTGGTGCTGTCCCATAGGGTGGTGCAGTCCCATAGGGTGGTGCTGTCCCATAGGGTGGTGCTGTCCCATAGGGTGGTGCTGTCCCATAGGGTGGTGCTGTCCCATAGGGTGGTGCTGTCCCATAGGGTGGTGCAGTCCCATAGGGTGGTGCTGTCCCATAGGGTGGTGCTGTCCCATAGGGTGGTGCTGTCCCATAGGGTGGTGCTGTCCCATAGGGTGGTGCAGTCCCATAGGGTGGTGCTGTCCCATAGGGTGGTGCTGTCCCATAGGGTGGTGCTGTCCCATAGGGTGGTGCAGTCCCATAGGGTGGTGCTGTCCCATAGGGTGGTGCTGTCCCATAGGGTGGTGCAGTCCCATAGGGTGGTGCTGTCCCATAGGGTGGTGCTGTCCCATAGGGTGGTGCTGTCCCATAGAGTGGTGCTGTCCCATAGGGTGGTGCTGTCCCATAGGGTGGTGCTGTCCCATAGGGTGGTGCTGTCCCATAGGGTGGCGTTGTCCCATAGGGTGGCGCACATTTGGCCAAGCATCGTCCGGGGTAGGCCGTTATTGCAAATAAGAATTTGTTCTTAACTGACTTGCCTCATTAAAATAAAGGTTAAATAATATATTGTGGTGTACGAACCACCCAGGTTGAAACCCAGATGGTCACAAAGACAGACAAGAACCTCATTATAGGGATTCACATCTGCATGTACAGTGTTTTCTATTTTATTTCTATTTTCTGCTCACAGCAGTCAGTCAATCTTCAGTCTGTCAGTCAGTTAGTGGAGTCACAGCACAGCAGAGCTGATGCCAGCTCCAGTCCCACAGACACTGAGATACACTTAGAAACAATGAGAGAGATACTGAGAGACACAGAGAGATACTGAAAGCAGGGATTAGAACCGGTTCAGGGAACAGAATCAGAACCGGAAACAAAAGTGATCTATACTGTTCTGGAACAGAACCGTTGTTTTAAAAGCATGGGAACTGGTTAATAGCTTTATTTTATGTTCCAGGCATTTTGTTCCAGTCCCTCGGGAAATGCAACAAAGTATCTATGCAAAGCCCTCGCTCTGTCACTCAGAAACAGTGTCTGCCTGCCAGCTGAAAATCTTAAATCATAAGGGTTCGTGTGTAGATTACCTGCCCCTCCCCCTCCGAAGCATAGGCTACCGTACTGACGTTTCCATAGGCTACCGTACTGACGTTTCCATAGGCTACCGTACTGACGTTTCCATAGGCTACTGTACTGACGTTAGCATAGGCTACTGTACTGACGTTACCATAGGCTACTGTACTGACGTTTCCATAGGCTACTGTACTGACGTTTCCATAGGCTACCGTACTGGCGTTTCCATAGGCTACCGTACTGACGTTTCCATAGGCTACCGTACTGACGTTTCCATAGGCTACCGTACTGACGTTACCATAGGCTACCGTACTGACGTTACCATAGGCTACCGTACTGACGTTACCATAGGCTACCGTACTGACGTTTCCATAGGCTACCGTACTGACGTTACCATAGGCTACCGTACTGACGTTACCATAGGCTACCGTACTGACGTTTCCATAGGCTACCGTACTGACGTTACCATAGGCTACCGTACTGACGTTTCCATAGGCTACCGTACTGACGTTACCATAGGCTACGGTACTGACGTTTCCATAGGCTACCGTACTGACGTTACCATAGGCTACCGTACTGACGTTTCCATAGGCTACCGTACTGACGTTACCATAGGCTACGGTACTGACGTTACCATAGGCTACCGTACTGACTTTACCATAGGCTACGGTACTGACGTTACCATAGGCTACCGTACTGACGTTACCATAGGCTACCGTACTGACGTTTCCATACGCTACCGTACTGACGTTACCATAGGCTACCGTACTGACGTTACCATAGGCTACCGTACTGATGTTACCATAGGCTACCGTACTGACATTACCATAGGCTACCGTACTGATGTTTCCATAGGCTACCGTACTGACGTTACCATAGGCTACCGTACTGACGTTACCATAGGCTACCGTACTGACGTTACCATAGGCTACCGTACTGACGTTACCATAGGCTACCGTACTGACGTTTCCATAGGCTACCGTACTGACGTTACCATAGGCTACCGTACTGACGTTACCATAGGTTACTGTACTGACGTTACCATAGGCTACTGTACTGACGTTACCATAGGCTACTGTAGCCTACTAACTTCACATGGCAGGCATAAAATCTAGATCTCAACTTACTGGACTTGACGAGAAGGGAAAAAAACAGTTGGGGGAGGTTCTCTTAGGGAACTGTTCAACCAATCCAGTAAATGTGGAGGAGGAGCTAAGATGAAGTGTCGCCGTGTTAAAGTCCAAAAGTGGAAGTTGCATCACAGGCGCTCTTTGCATTTCCCCTGAAAACCAAAACATCTAGTTGTTGGAAAGTTGGCAGAGAAGTGTGATTCAGAAATGAGGAAGAGACATTGTTTATCTGGAAGAACTTTTTCAATGCTCGTTGAGGATACTATAGTTATCATATTTCAAATTGTGTTTCATTAACTACAAAATTCTGGTGCCGCTCTGCAAACACAAGCTAGCTCTGGTCCAAAGGTATCCGAAAATCAGAAGTTTAAAAGCATTCAAAGTTCCTTCATAGAAGCCGCTCCTCTGTAGGTATAATTATGTAATAACAATGACTAATTCAGATCATTCATGTCATAACGAGATGCCCAGCGCTTCAAGCCAAGCCTTCCCTTAGTGAAGTTATTTAATGTCGAGCTAAATGTAAAAATTTAAATGATTACGGAGGTTTAAAAGGGAACAGAAAGGAACAATATAAACTGTTACTTTTTGGGGTGTTCGAACCAGTTAAGAACTTTATTTTGGAAAGGAACAAATAAATATGTTTCTGTTCAGAATTATTCGATTGGAAAATCATTTCAGTTCCAACCCCTGACTGACAGAGATACTGAGAGAGACACTGAAAAACAATGAGAATGACACAGAGAAACTGTGAGACACTAAGAGAGATAGAGATATTGAGAGAGTTACTGAGAGACACAGAGAGACATTGAGAGAGATACTGAGAGACACAGAGAGACACAGAGAGAGATACTGAGAGACACAGAGAGACACAGAAAGACACAGAGAGACATTGAGAGAGACACTGGAAGACACAGAGAGACAATGACAGACATTGAGAGAGACACAGAGAGACACAGAAAGACACAGAGAGACATTGAGAGAGACACTGAGAGACACAGAGAGACAATGACAGACATTGAGAGAGATACTGAGAAACACAGAGACACAGAGAGAGACAATGAGAGAGACACAGAGAGAGACACAGAGAAAGACACAGAGCGAGACACAGAGGGAGACACTGGGAGACAATAAGAGATACTGAGAGACAGTAAAAGAGACAATCAGAGAGACAGAGAGACAACGAGAGACAATGTGAGAGACACTGAGAGATACTGAGAGAGACAGAGAGACTGATAGACAGAGATAGACAGAGCGATACAGAGACTGAGGGAGACACTTAGAGACAGAGAGAAACTGAGACACTTAGAGACATTGAGAGAGACACTTAGAGACAATGAGAGAGACAGAGAGACACTGAAACAATGGAAGAGACACAGAGACACCGAGCATGCGAGAGGGATGATGTGGTTTGATACCCATTTGTCTTCTCTCCCCTCAGGGACACAAGAGGGAGTGCTCCTGTCTGTCTCCACGGCGATCATTTAACTAAACAAAACAAATGCTTCATCGATCCCCTCGATCCCTTTTCACCGCAACAACCAGGGAATGTACACTCACACACATATACACACCGGTAAACACAGACATGTTTGTACACACACATATACACACCGGTACACACAGACATGTTTGTACACACACACACAACACAGGAGGAAACAAACGGCCCACTCCACCTCACAGCATTGATCCCCCTCCAAACCACTGTGTCATCCCCTCCTATTGTATACAGACAATCTTGTAAACTAGCCACTAAGGTCTCACTGCTCCACATTTTTATCTGGAAGAATGAATGGTGGTGTAGATGAGGCTGGGTGTAGTCATGTTATAGATGGTGGTGTAGATGAGGCTGGGTCTAGTCCGGTTATAGATGGTGGTGTAGATGAGGCTGGTTCTAGTCAGGCTGGTGGTGTAGATGAGGCTGGGTCTAGTCATGTTACTTCCGGTGCCGACAGAGATGGCCGCCTCACTTTGCGTTCCTAGGAAACTATGCAGTATTTTTTTTATTTCTTACATTGGTACCCCAGGTAATCTTAGGTTTCATTACATACAGTCAGGAGGAACTACTGAATATAAGAGCAAAGTCAACTCACCATCATTACGACCAGGAATACGACTTTCCCAAAGCGGATCCTGTGTTTTGCCTTCCACCCAGGACAATGGATCGGATCCCAGCCGGCGAACCAAAACAACGACGCCGTAAAAGGGTCAAACGAAGCGGTCTTCTGGTCAGGCTCCGGAGACAGGCACATCGTGCACCAGTCCCTAGCATACTACTTGCCAATGTCCAGTCTCTTGACAACAAGGTTGATGAAATCCCGAGCAAGGGTAGCATTCCAGAGAGACATCAGAGACTGTAACATTCTTTGCTTCACGGAAACATGGCTCACTCGAGAGACGCTATCGGAGTCAGGGCAGCCAGCTGGTTTCTCCACGCATCGCGCTGACAGAAACAAGCATCTTTCTGGTAAGAAGAGGGGCGGGGGGAATGACTTATGATTAACAAGACGTGGTGTGATCATAACAACATACAGGAACTCAAGTCCTTCTGTTCACCTGACATAGAATTCCTCACAATCAAATGTCGACCGCATTATCTACCAAGGGAATGCTCTTTGATTATAATCACAGCCGTATGTATTCCCCCCTAAACAGACACATGGCCCTGAACAAACTTTATTTGACTCTATGTAAACTGGAAACCACATATCCTGAGGCTGTATTCATTGTAGCTGGGGATTTTAACAAGGCTAATCTGAAAACAAGACACCCTAAATTCTATCACCATATCGATTGCGCAACCAGGGCTGGTAAAACCCTGGATCATTGTTGTTCTAATTTCCGCGATGCATATAAGGCCCTCCTTTCGGAAAAGCTGACCACGACTCCATTTTGTTGCTTCCAGCCTACAGACCAAGACGAAAACAAGAAGCTCCAGCGCTCAGGTCTGTTCAACGCTGGTCCAACCAATCTGATTCCACGCAAGACTGCTTCGATCACGTGGATTGGGATATGTTCCGCATTGCGTCCAACAACAACATTGACAAATACACTGATTCGGTGAGCGAGTTCATTAGAAAGTGCATCGGTGATGTTATACCCACAGCAACGATTAAAACATTCCAAAACCAGAAACCCTGGATTGATGGCAGCATTCGCGCAAAACTGAAAGCGCGAACCACTGCTTTTAACCAGGCCAGGGTGACCGGAAACATGACTGAAATCAAATAGTGTAGCTATTCCCTCCGCAAGGCAATCAAACAAGCTAAGCGTCAGTATAGAGACAAAGTAGAGTAGCAATTCAATGGCTCAGACACAAGAAGTATGTGGCAGGGTCTACAGTCAATCACGGATTACAAAAAGAAAACCAGCCCGGTCGCGGACCAGGATGTCTTGCTCCCAGATAGACTTAATAACTTTTTTGCTCGCTTTGAGGACAATACAGTGCCACTGACGCGGCCTGCTACCAAAACCTGAGGACTCTCCTTCACTGCAGCCGGCGTGAGTAAAACATTTAAACGTGTTAACCCTCGCAAGGCTGCAGGCCCTCAGAGCATGCGCAGACCAGCTGGCTGCTGTGTTTACGGACATATTCAATCAATCATTATCCCAGTCTGCTGTTCACACATGCTTCAAGAGGGCCACCATTGTTCCTGTTCCCAAGAAAGCTAAGGTAACTGAGCTAAATGACTACCGCCCCGTAGAACTCACTTCTGTCATCATGAAGTGTTTTGAGAGACTAGTCAAGGACCATATCACCTCCACCCTACCTGACACCCTAGACCCACTCCAATTTGCTTACCACCCCAATAGGTCCACAGACTACGCAATCTCAACCACACTGCACACTGCCCTAACCCATCTGGACAAGAGGAATACCTATGTGAGAATGCTGTTCATTGACGACAGCTCAGCATTTAACACCATAGTACCCTCCAAACTCATCATCAAGCTCGAGACCCTGGGTCTCGACTCCGCCCTGTGGTCCAACCACACAGACAGCATTGTGAAGAAGGCGCAGCAGAGCCTCTTCAACCTCAGGAGGCTGAGGATAGTCGGCTTGTCACCAAAAGCACTCAAACTTCTACAGATGCACAATCGAGAGCATCCTTGCGGGCTGTATCACCGCCTGGTATGGCAACTGCTCCACCCACAACCATAAGGCTCTCCAGAGGATAGTGAGGTCTGCACAACGCATCACTGGGGGCAAACTACCTGCCCTCCAGGACAGCTACACCCCTGATGTCACAGGAAGACCATAAAGATTATCAAGGACAACAACCACCCGTGCCACTGCCTGTTCAGCCCACTACCATCCAGAAAGCGAGGTCAGTACAGGTGCATCAAAGCTGGGACCGGGAGATTGAAAAACAGCTCTCTCAAGGACATCAGACTGTTAAACAGCCATCACTAGCACAGAGAGGCTGCTGCCTACATACAGACTTGAAATCATTGGCCACTTTAATAAATAGATCACTAGTCACTTTAATAATGTTTACATATCTTGCATTACTCATCTCATATGTATATACTGTATTTTATACCATCTATTGCATCTTGCCTATGCCGCTCGATCATTGCTCATCCATATATTTATATTTATATATTCTTATTCCATTCCTCTACTTATATTTGTGTGTATAAGGTAGTTGTTGAATTTTTTTCACACATGCAAACACAGTGTCATGTTCTGACCTAAGTTCCTTTTTTATGTCACTATTTTAGTCAGGGCATGAGTTGGGGTGGTTTTGGCCTGGTATGGTTCCCTATCAGAGGCAGCTGTCATTCATTTTCTCTGATTGAGAACCATACTTAGGCAGCCTGTTTTCCCACTATGGGTTGTGGGTAGTTATTTTCTGTTTTGTGTTTTTTGTTGCACCTTACAGAACTGTTTGTTTGTCGGTTTGTTGTTTTTGTTCAGTATTCATCTTTATTAAAATTATTATGAATAAGTACCACGATGCACTTTGGTCCTCTTCTCCTTTGCTTCTCCAATCGTTACACACAGACACATACACACAGACACACACACACATCTACGCACACACACACACACACACACACACACAAGCGTTCTCTATCCTCGCAAGGCTAACCCGGTGGTCGGAGCAGGCTGCCGGGCAGACAGCAGAGGCAATAGCTACGTCAATTAATTCTCCAGCAATAAAGCACATTAGCAAGCCTTCACTATATTAGCCAGTGGCGCATTACTGCTGCTAGTCAGAACAAACCTCCAGCTAAGGGCTGGCAGATGTGTTAGCGATCTCTGGGCTAGGCTCACACACACAAACACACACAAACACACGTACACACACACACACACACACACACACACACACACACACACACACACACACACACACACACACACACACACACACACACACACACACACACACACACACACACACACACACACACACACACGTGCACATGTTGGCAATGTGGTTTTACCTCAACCAAGCTAAATACAATCACACACTGCAAAATACACACACGCATGCAAATACACAATCAAACGTTCACTCAGAATTGGGGGCTGAAAGAAGTACACAAAAACGTTGTTCTCCACAGGGCTGACTATTAGGACTAACACTGGGCTGGCTAATATGATAATACAGGTCTGACTATTAGGACAATACAGGGCTGACTAATAGGACAATACAGGGCTGACTATTAGGACTAACACTGGGCTGGCTAATATGATAATACAGGGCTGACTATTAGGACAATACAGGGCTGACTAATAGGACAATACAGGGCTGACTATTAGGACTAACACTGGGCTGGCTAATATGACAAAACAGGGCTGACTATTAGGACAATACAGGGCTGACTAATAGGACAATACAGGGCTGACTATTAGGACTAACACTGGGCTGGCTAATATGATAATACAGGTCTGACTATTAGGACAATACAGGGCTGACTAATAGGACAATACAGGGCTGACTATTAGGACTAACACTGGGCTGGCTAATATGATAATACAGGGCTGACTATTAGGACAATACAGGGCTGACTAATAGGACAATACAGGGCTGACTATTAGGACTAACACTGGGCTGGCTAATATGATAATACAGGTCTGACTATTAGGACAATACAGGGCTGACTAATAGGACAATACAGGGCTGACTATTAGGACTAACACTGGGCTGGCTAATATGATAATACAGGTCTGACTATTAGGACAATACAGGGCTGACTAATAGGACAATACAGGGCTGACTATTAGGACTAACACTGGGCTGGCTAATATGATAATACAGGGCTGACTATTAGGACAATACAGGGCTGACTAATAGGACAATACAGGGCTGACTATTAGGACTAACACTGGGCTGGCTAATATGACAAAACAGGGCTGACTATTAGGACAATACAGGGCTGAATAATAGGACAATACAGGGCTGACTAATAGGAAAATACAGGGATGACTATTAGGACTGACTATTAAGACAATATAGGGCTGACTAATAGGACAATACAGTGCTGACTAAAATGGCAATACAGGGCTGCCTATTAGGACAATACAGGGCTGAATAATAGGACAATACAGTGCTGACTAAAAGGGCAATACAGGGCTGACTATTAGGACAATTCAGGGCTGACTATTAGGACAATACAGGGCTGACTATTAGGACAATACAGGGCTGACTATTAGGACTGACTATTAAGACAATACAGGGCTGACTAATAGGACAATACAGTGCTGACTAAAATGGCAATACAGGGCTGCCTATTAGGACAATACAGGTCTGACTAAAAGGGCGATACAGGGCTGACTATTAGGACAATACAGGGCTGACTATTAGGACAATACAGGGCTGACTAATAGGACAATACAGGGCTGACTATTAGGACAATACAGGGCTGACTAATAGGACAATACAGGGCTGACTATTAGGATGAACACAGAGCTGGCTAATAGGACAATACAGGACTGACTATTAGGACAATACAGTGCTGACTTATAGGACAATACAGGGCTGACTAATAGGACAATACAGGGCTGACTAATAGGACAATACAGGGCTGACTAAAAGGGCAATACAGGGCTGACTATTAGGACAATACAGGGCTGACTAATAGGACAATACAGGGCTGACTATTAGGACAATACAGGTCTGACTAATAGGACAATACAGGGCTGACTATTAGGACAATACAGGGCTGACAAATAGGACAATACATGGCTGCCTATTAGGACAATACAGGGCTGACTATTAGGACTAACACTGGGCTGGCTAATATGACAATACAGGGCTGACTAATAGGACAACCAGGGCTGACTAATAGGACAATACAGGGCTGACTAGTAGGACTAACACAGGGTTGACTAATATGACAATACAGGGCTGACTAAAAGGGCAATACAGGGCTGACTATTAGGACAATACAGGGCTGACTATTAGGGTGATACAGGGCTGACTAATAGGACAATACAGGGCTGACTAATAGGACAATACAGTGCTGACTAAAAGGGCAATACAGGGCTGACTAATAGGACAATACAGGGCTGACTAAAAGGGCAATACAGGGCTGACGAATAGGACAATACAGGGCTGACTAATAGGACAATACAGTGCTGACTAAAAGGGCAATACAGGGCTGACTAATATGACAATACAGGGCTGAATATTAGGGCGATACAGGGCTGACTAATAGGACAATACAGGGCTGACTATTAGGACTGACTATTAGGACAATACAGGGCTGACTAATTGGACAATACAGGGCTGACGAAAAGGGCAATACAGGGCTGACTATTAGGACAATACAGGGCTGACTATTAGGACAATACAGGGCTGACTAATAGGACAATACAGGGCTGACTAATAGGACAATACAGGGCTGACTAGTAGGACTAACACAGGGTTGACTAATATGACAATACAGGGCTGACTAAAAGGGCAATACAGGGCTGACTATTAGGACAATACAGGGCTGACTAATAGGACAATACAGGGCTGACTAGTAGGACTAACACAGGGTTGACTAATATGACAATACAGGGCTGACTAAAAGGGCAATACAGGGCTGACTATTAGGACAATACAGGGCTGACTATTAGGGTGATACAGGGCTGACTAATAGGACAATACAGGGCTGACTAATAGGACAATACAGTGCTGACTAAAAGGGCAATACAGGGCTGACTAATAGGACAATACAGGGCTGACTAAAAGGGCAATACAGGGCTGACGAATAGGACAATACAGGGCTGACTAATAGGACAATACAGTGCTGACTAAAAGGGCAATACAGGGCTGACTATTAGGACTGACTATTAGGACAATACAGGGCTGACTAATTGGACAATACAGGGCTGACGAAAAGGGCAATACAGGGCTGACTATTAGGACAATACAGGGCTGACTATTAGGACAATACAGGGCTGACTAATAGGACAATACAGGGCTGACTAATAGGACAATACAGGGCTGACTAAAAGGGCAATACAGGGCTGACTAAAAGGGCAATACAGGGCTGACTATTAGGGCGATACAGGGCTGACTATTAGGACTGACTATTAGGACAATACAGGGCTGACTAGAAGGGCAATACAGGGCTGACTAATAGGACTAACACTGGGCTGCCTAAAAGGACAATACAGGGCTGACTATTAGGACTAACACTGGGCTGGCTAATATGACAATACAGGGCTGACTAGTAGGACAATACAGGGCTGACTAAAGGGGCAAAAAGGGCTAACTAATAGGAAAATACAGGGCTGACTAATAGGACAATACAGGGCTGACTAATAGGACAATACAGGGCTGACTAACAGGACAATACAGGGCTGACTATTAGGACAATACAGGGCTGACTATTAGGGCGATACAGGGCTGACTATTAGGACAATACAGGGCTGATTAATAGGACAATACAGGACTGACTAAAAGGGCAATACAGGGCTGACTATTAGGACAATACAGGGCTGACTATTAGGACTGACTATTAGGACAATACAGGGCTGACTAATAGGACTAACACTGGGCTGCCTAAAAGGACAAAACAGGGCTGACTATTAGGACAATACAGGGCTGACTATTCGGACAATACAGGGCTGACTATTAGGACAATACAGGGCTGACTAAAGGGGCAAAAAGGGCTAACTAATAGGAAAATACAGGGATGACTATTAGGACAATACAGGGCTGATTAATAGGACAATACAGGGCTGACTAAAAGGGCAATACAGGGCTGACTATTAGGACAATACAGGGCTGACTATTAGGACTGACTATTAGGACAATACAGGGCTGACTATTAGGACTGACTATTAGGACAATACAGGGCTGACTAATAGGACAATACAGGGCTGACTAATTGGACAATACAGGGCTGACTAAAAGGGCAATACAGGGCTGACTATTAGGACTGACTATTAGGACAATACAGGGCTGATTAATTGGACAATACATGGCTGACTAAAAGGACAATACAGTGCTGACTAAAAGGGCAATACAGGGCTGACTAATAGGACAATACAGGGCTGACTAAAAGGGCAATACAGGGCTGACTATTAGGACAATACAGGGCTGACTAAAAGGGCAATACAGGGCTGAATATTAGGGCGATACAGGGCTGACTATTAGGACAATACAGGGCTGACTAAAAGGGCAATACAGGGCTGAATATTAGGGCAATACAGTGCTGACTAAAAGGGCAATACAGGGCTGACTAATAGGACAATACAGGGCTGACTAAAAGGGCAATACAGGGCTGACTATTAGGACAATACAGGGCTGACTAAAAGGGCAATACAGGGCTGAATATTAGGGCGATACAGGACTGACTATTAGGACAATACAGGGCTGACTAATTGGACAATACAGGGCTGACGAAAAGGGCAATACAGGGCTGACTATTAGGACTGACTATTAGGACAATACAGGGCTGACTAATAGGACAATACAGGGCTGACGAAAAGGGCAATACAGGGCTGACTATTAGGACAATACAGGGCTGACTATTAGGACAATACAGGGCTGACTAATAGGACAATACAGGGCTGACGAAAAGGGCAATACAGGGCTGACTATTAGGACAATACAGGGCTGACTATTAGGACAATACAGGGCTGACTAATAGGACAATACAGGGCTGACTAATAGGACAATACAGGGCTGACTAAAAGGGCAATACAGGGCTGACTATTAGGACATAACAGGGCTGACTAAAAGGGCAATACAGGGCTGACTATTAGGACAATACAGGGCTGACTAAAAGGGCAATACAGGGCTGACTATTAGGGCGATACAGGGCTGACTATTAGGACTGACTATTAGGACAATACAGGGCTGACTAGAAGGGCAATACAGGGCTGACTATTAGGACAATACAGGGCTGACTAATAGGACTAACACTGGGCTGCCTAAAAGGACAATACAGGGCTGACTATTAGGACTAACACTGGGCTGGCTAATATGACAATACAGGGCTGACTAGTAGGACAATACAGGGCTGACTAAAGGGGCAAAAAGGGCTAACTAATAGGAAAATACAGGGCTGACTAATAGGACAATACAGGGCTGACTAATAGGACAATACAGGGCTGACTAACAGGACAATACAGGGCTGACTATTAGGACAATACAGGGCTGACTATTAGGGCGATACAGGGCTGACTATTAGGACAATACAGGGCTGATTAATAGGACAATACAGGACTGACTAAAAGGGCAATACAGGGCTGACTATTAGGACAATACAGGGCTGACTATTAGGACTGACTATTAGGACAATACAGGGCTGACTAATAGGACTAACACTGGGCTGCCTAAAAGGACAAAACAGGGCTGACTATTAGGACAATACAGGGCTGACTATTCGGACAATACAGGGCTGACTATTAGGACAATACAGGGCTGACTAAAGGGGCAAAAAGGGCTAACTAATAGGAAAATACAGGGATGACTATTAGGACAATACAGGGCTGATTAATAGGACAATACAGGGCTGACTATAAGGGCAATACAGGGCTGACTATTAGGACAATACAGGGCTGACTATTAGGACTGACTATTAGGACAATACAGGGCTGACTATTAGGACTGACTATTAGGACAATACAGGGCTGACTAATAGGACAATACAGGGCTGACTAATTGGACAATACAGGGCTGACTAAAAGGGCAATACAGGGCTGACTATTAGGACTGACTATTAGGACAATACAGGGCTGATTAATTGGACAATACATGGCTGACTAAAAGGGCAATACAGGGCTGACTATTAGGACAATACAGGGCTGACTATTAGGGCGATACAGGGCTGACTATTAGGACAATACAGGGCTGACTAATAGGACAATACAGGGCTGACTATTAGGACAATACAGGGCTGACTATTAGGACTGACTATTAGGACAATACAGGGCTGACTAATAAGACAATACAGGGCTGACTAAAAGGGCAATACAGGGCTGACTAATAGGACAATACAGGGCTGACTATTAGGACTGACTATTAGGACAATACAGGGCTGACTAATAGGACAATACAGGGCTGACTAAAAGGGCAATACAGGGCTGACTATTAGGACAATACAGGGCTGACTATTAGGACAATACAGGGCTGACTAAAAGGGCAATACAGGGCTGACTATTAGGGCGATACAGGGCTGACTATTAGGACTGACTATTAGGACAATACAGGGCTGACTAGAAGGGCAATACAGGGCTGACTATTAGGACAATACAGGGCTGACTAATAGGACTAACACTGGGCTGGCTAAAAGGACAATACAGGGCTGACTATTAGGACAATACAGGGCTGACTATTCGGACAATACAGGGCTGACTATTAGGACAATACAGGGCTGACTAATAGGACAACCAGGGCTGACTAAAAGGACAATACAGGGCTGACTAATAGGACAATACAGTGCTGACTATTAGGGTGATACAGGGCTGACTAATAGGACAATACAGGGCTGACTATTAGGACAATACAGGGCTGACTATTTGGACAATACAGGGCTGACTAATAGGACAATACAGGGCTGACTAAAAGGGCAATACAGGGCTGACTATTAGGACAATACAGGGCTGACTATTAGGACTGACTATTAGGACAATACAGGGCTGACTAAAAGGGCAATACAGGGCTGACTAATAGGACAATACAGGGCTGACTATTAGGACTGACTATTAGGACAATACAGGGCTGACTAATAGGACAATACAGGGCTGATTAAAAGGGCAATACAGGGCTGACTATTAGGACAATTCAGGGCTGACTAAAAGGGCAATACAGGGCTGACTATTCGGGCGATACAGGGCTGACTATTAGGACTGACTATTAGGACAATACAGGGCTGACTAGAAGGGCAATACAGGGCTGACTATTAGGACAATACAGGGCTGACTAATAGGACTAACACTGGGCTGGCTAAAAGGACAATACAGGGCTGACTATTAGGACAATACAGGGCTGACTATTCGGACAATACAGGGATGACTATTAGGACAATACAGGGCTGACTAATAGGACAACCAGGGCTGACTAATAGGACAATACAGGGCTGACTAATAGGACAATACAGTGCTGACTATTAGGGTGATACAGGGCTGACTAATAGGACAATACAGGGCTGACTATTAGGACAATACAGGGCTGACTATTTGGACAATACAGGGCTGACTAATAGGACAATACAGGGCTGACTAAACGGGCAATACAGGGCTGAAAATTAGGACAATACGGGGCTGACTAAAAGGGCAATACAGGGCTGACTATTAGGGCGATACAGGGCTGACTATTAGGACAATACAGGGCTGGCTATTAGGACAATACAGGGCTGACTATTAGGACAATACAGGCCTGACTAATAGGACAATACAGGGCTGACTAATAGGACAATACAGGGCTGACTATTAGGACAATACAGGGCTGACTAATAGGACAATACAAGGCTGACTGTTAGGACTAGCACAGGCCTGACTGTTAGGACTAACACAGGGCTGACTGTTAGAACTAACACAGGGCTGGCTAATAGGACAATACAGGGCTGACTAACAGGACAATACAGGGCTGACTAACAGGACAATACAGGGCTGAGTATTAGGACAATACATGGCTGACTAGAAGGGCAATACAGGGCTGACTATTAGGACAATACAGGGCTGACTAACAGGACAATACAGGGCTGAGTATTAGGACAATACATGGCTGACTAAAAGGGCAATGCAGGGCTGACTATTAGGACAATACAGGGCTGACTATTAGGACAATACAGGGCTGACTATTAGGACAATACAGGGCTGACTATTAGGACAATACAGGGCTGACTAAAGGGCAATACAGGGCTGACTAATAGGACAATACAGGGCTGACTATTAGGACAATACAGGGCTGACTATTAGGACAATACAGGGCTGACTAAAGGGCAATACAGGGCTGACTAAACGGGCAATACAG
The DNA here is from genome assembly GCF_036934945.1 of Oncorhynchus masou masou. Lineage (NCBI taxonomy): Eukaryota > Metazoa > Chordata > Actinopteri > Salmoniformes > Salmonidae > Oncorhynchus > Oncorhynchus masou. Next base: position 10,611,078 of record NC_088242.1, read on the forward strand.
GGCTGAAAATTAGGACAATACGGGGCTGACTAAAAGGGCAATACAGGGCTGACAATTAGGGCGATACAGGGCTGACTATTAGGACAATACAGGGCTGATTAATAGGACAATACAGGGCTGACTAAAAGGGCAATACAGGGCTGACTATTAGGACAATACAGGGCTGACTATTAGGACTGACTATTAGGACAATACAGGGCTGACTAATAGGACAATACAGGGCTGACTTTTAGGACTAGCACAGGGCTGACTGTTAGGACTAACACAGGGCTGACTGTTAGAACTAACACAGGGCTGGCTAACAGGACAATACAGGGCTGAAAATTAAGACAATATGGGGCTGACTAAAAGGGCAATACAGGGCTGACAATTAGGGCGATACAGGGCTGACTATTAGGACAATACAGGGCTGATTAATAGGACAATACAGGGCTGACTAAAAGGGCAATACAGGGCTGACTATTAGGACAATACAGGGCTGACTATTAGGACTGACTATTAGGACAATACAGGGCTGACTAATAGGACAATACAGGGCTGACTTTTAGGACTAGCACAGGGCTGACTGTTAGGACTAACACAGGGCTGACTGTTAGAACTAACACAGGGCTGGCTAACAGGACAATACAGGGCTGACTATTAGGACTAACACTGGGCTTGCGAATATGACAATACAGGGCTGACTATTCGGACCATACAGGGCTGACTAATAGGACAACCAGGGCTGACTAACAGGACAATACAGGGCTGACTAAAAGGGCAATACAGGGATGACTATTAGGACAATACAGGGCTGACTATTAGGACAATACAGGGATGACTATTAGGACTGACTATTTGGACAATACAGGGCTGAATAATAGGACAATACAGTGCTGACTAAAAGGGCAATACAGGGCTGACTATTAGGACAATTCAGGGCTGACTATTAGGACAATACAGTGATGACTATTAGGACTGACTATTAAGACAATACAGGGCTGACTAATAGGACAATACAGTGCTGACTAAAATGGCAATACAGGGCTGCCTATTAGGACAATACAGGTCTGACTAAAAGGGCGATACAGGGCTGACTATTAGGACAATACAGGGCTGACTAATAGGACAATACAGGGCTGACTATTAGGATGAACACAGAGCTGGCTAATAGGACAATACAGGACTGACTATTAGGACAATACAGTGCTGACTAATAGGACAATACAGGGCTGACTAATATGACAATACAGGGCTGACTAATAGGACAATACAGGGCTGACTAAAAGGGCAATACAGGGCTGACTATTAGGACAATACAGGGCTGACTAATAGGACAATACAGGGCTGACTATTAGGACAATACAGGTCTGACTAATATGACAATACAGGGCTGACTATTAGGACAATACAGGGCTGACAAATAGGACAATACATGGCTGCCTATTAGGACAATACAGGGCTGACTGTTAGGAATAACAAAGGGATGCCTGTTCGGACTAACACAGGGCTGACTATTAGGACTAACACAGGGCTGACTGTTAGGACTAACACAGGGCTGACTGTTAGAACTAACACAGGGCTGGCTAACAGGACAATACAGGGCTGACTATTAGGACAATACAGGGCTGACTATTAGGACTAACACTGGGCTGGCTAATATGACAATACAGGGCTGACTAATAGGACAACCAGGGCTGACTAGTAGGACTAACACAGGGTTGACTAATAGGACAATACAGGGCTGACTAAAAGGGCAATACAGGGCTGACTATTAGGACAATACAGGGCTGACTAATAGGACAATACAGTGCTGACTAAAAGGGCAATACAGGGCTGACTAATAGGACAATACAGGGCTGACTAAAAGGGCAATACAGGGCTGACTATTAGGACAATACAGGGCTGACTATTAGGGCGATACAGGGCTGACTAATAGGACAATACAGTGCTGACTAATAGGACAATACAGGGCTGACTAAAAGGGCAATACAGGTCTGACTATTAGGACAATACAGGGCTGACTATTAGGGCGATACAGGGCTGACTAATAGGACAATACAGTGCTGACTAAAAGGGCAATACAGGGCTGACTAATAGGACAATACAGGGCTGACTAAAAGGGCAATACAGGGCTGACTATTAGGACAATACAGGGCTGACTATTAGGGCGATACAGGGCTGACTAATAGGACAATACAGTGCTGACTAATAGGACAATACAGGGCTGACTAAAAGGGCAATACAGGGCTGACTATTAGGACAATACAGGGCTGACTATTAGGGCGATACAGGGCTGACTAATAGGACAATACAGTGCTGACGATTATGACAATACAGGGCTGACTAAAAGGGCAATACAGGGCTGACTATTAGGACTAACACGGGGCTGACTAATAGGACAAAACAGGGCTGACTGTTAGGACAATACAGGGCTGACTAATAGGACAATACAGGGCTTACTAATAGGACAATACAGGGCTGACTATTAGGACTAACACAGGGCTGACTAATAGGACAATACAGAGCTGACTAATAGGACAATACAGGGCTGACGAATAGGACAATACGGGGCAGACTAATAGGACAATACAGGGCTGACTATTAGGACAATACAGGGCTGATTAATAGGACAATACAAGGATGACTATTAGGACAATACAGGGCTGACTAATAGGACAATACAGGGCTGACTAAAAGGGCAATACAGGGCTGACTATTAGGACAATACAGGGCTGACTAATAGGACAATACAGGGCTGACTATTAGGACAATACAGGTCTGACTAATAGGACAATACAGGGCTGACTATTAGGACAATACAGGGCTGACAAATAGGACAATACATGGCTGCCTATTAGGACAATACAGGGCTGACTGTTAGGAATAACAAAGGGATGCCTGTTCGGACTAACACAGGGCTGACTATTAGGACTAACACAGGGCTGACTGTTAGGACTAACACAGGGCTGACTGTTAGAACTAACACAGGGCTGGCTAACAGGACAATACAGGGCTGACTATTAGGACAATACAGGGCTGACTATTAGGACTAACACTGGGCTGGCTAATATGACAATACAGGGCTGACTAATAGGACAACCAGGGCTGACTAGTAGGACTAACACAGGGTTGACTAATAGGACAATACAGGGCTGACTAAAAGGGCAATACAGGGCTGACTATTAGGACAATACAGGGCTGACTAATAGGACAATACAGGGCTGACTATTAGGACAATACAGGGCTGACTATTAGGGCGATACAGGGCTGACTAATAGGACAATACAGTGCTGACTAATAGGACAATACAGGGCTGACTAAAAGGGCAATACAGGGCTGACTATTAGGACAATACAGGGCTGACTATTAGGGCGATACAGGGCTGACTAATAGGACAATACAGTGCTGACTAATAGGACAATACAGGGCTGACTAAAAGGGCAATACAGGGCTGACTATTAGGACAATACAGGGCTGACTAAAAGGGCGATACAGGGCTGACTATTAGGACAATACAGGGCTGACTATTAGGACAATACAGGGTTGACGATTATGACAATACAGGGCTGACTAAAAGGGCAATACAGGGCTGACTATTAGGACTAACACGGGGCTGACTAATAGGACAAAACAGGGCTGACTGTTAGGACAATACAGGGCTGACTAATAGGACAATACAGGGCTTACTAATAGGACAATACAGGGCTGACTATTAGGACTAACACAGGGCTGACTAATAGGACAATACAGAGCTGACTAATAGGACAATACAGGGCTGACGAATAGGACAATACGGGGCAGACTAATAGGACAATACAGGGCTGACTATTAGGACAATACAGCGCTGATTAATAGGACAATACAAGGATGACTATTAGGACAATACAGGGCTGACTAATAGGACAATACGGGGCTGACTAATAGGACAATACAGGGCTGACTAATAGGACAATACAGTGCTGACTAAAAGGGCAATACAGGGCTGACTAATAGGACAATACAGGGCTGACTAATAGGACAATACAGGGCTGACTATTAGGACAATACAGGGCTGACTATTAGGGCGATACAGGGCTGACTAATAGGACAATACAGTGCTGACTAATAGGACAATACAGGGCTGACTAAAAGGGCAATACAGGGCTGACTATTAGGACAATACAGGGCTGACTAAAAGGGCAATACAGGGCTGACGAATAGGACAATACAGGGCTGACGAATAGGACAATACAGGGCTGATTAATAGGACAATACAGGGCTGACAAATAGGACAATACAGGGCTGACTAATAGGACAATACAGGGCTGACTATTAGGACTAACACAGGGCTGACTAATAGGACAATACAGGGCTGACTATTAGGACAATACAGGGCTGACTAATAGGACAATACATGGCTGACGAATAGGACAATACAGGGCTGACTAAAATGACAATACAGGGCTGACTAATAGGACAATACAGGGCTGACGAATAGGACAATACAGGGCTGACTAATAGGACAATACGGGGCTGACGAATATGACAATATAGGGCTGACTAATAGGAAAATACATGGCTGACAAATAGGACAATACATGGCTGACTATTAGGACAATACAGGCTGACCAATAGGACAATACAGGGCTGACGAATAGGACAATACAGGGCTGACAAATAGGACAATACAGGGCTGACTAATAGGACAATACAGGGCTGACTATTAGGACTAACACAGGGCTGACTAATAGGACAATACAGAGCTGACTAATAGGACAATACAGGGCTGACTATTAGGACAATACAGGGCTGACTAATAGGACAATACATGGCTGACGAATAGGACAATACAGGGCTTACTAATAAGACAATACAGGGCTGACTAATAGGACAATACAGGGCTGACGAATAGGACACTACAGGGCTGACTAATAGGACAATACAGGGCTGACTAAAAGGGCAATACAGGGCTGACTAATAGGACAATACAGGGATGACTATTAGGACAATACAGGGATGACTATTAGGACTGACTATTTGGACAATACAGGGCTGACTAATAGGACAATACAGGGCTGACGAATAGGACACTACAGGGCTGACTAATAGGACAATACAGGGCTGACTAAAAGGGCAATACAGGGCTGACTATTAGGACAATTCAGGGCTGACTATTAGGACAATACAGGGCTGACTAATAGGACAATACAGTGCTGACTAAAATGGCAATACAGGGCTGCCTATTAGGACAATACAGGGCTGACTAAAAGGGTGATACAGGGCTGACTATTAGGACAATACAGGGCTGACTAATAGGACAATACAGGGCTGACTATTAGGATGAACACAGAGCTGGCTAATAGGACAATACAGTGCTGACTATCAGGACAATACAGTGCTGACTAATAGGACAATACAGGGCTGACTAATAGGACAATACAGGGCTGACTATTAGGACAATACAGGGCTGACAAATAGGACAATACATGGCTGCCTATTAGGACAATACAGGGCTGACTGTTAGGAATAACAAAGGGCTGCCTGTTCGGACTAACACAGGGCTGACTATTAGGACTAACACAGGGCTGACTGTTAGGACTAACACAGGGCTGACTGTTAGAACTAACACAGGGCTGGCTAACAGGACAATACAGGGCTGACTATTAGGACAATACAGGGCTGACAAATAGGACAATACATGGCTGCCTATTAGGACAATACAGGGCTGACTGTTAGGAATAACAAAGGGATGCCTGTTCGGACTAACACAGGGCTGACTATTAGGACTAACACAGGGCTGACTGTTAGGACTAACACAGGGCTGACTGTTAGAACTAACACAGGGCTGGCTAACAGGACAATACAGGGCTGACTATTAGGACAATACAGGGCTGACTATTAGGACTAACACTGGGCTGGCTAATATGACAATACAGGGCTGACTAATAGGACAACCAGGGCTGACTAGTAGGACTAACACAGGGTTGACTAATAGGACAATACAGGGCTGACTAAAAGGGCAATACAGGGCTGACTATTAGGACAATACAGGGCTGACTAATAGGACAATACAGGGATGACTATTAGGACAATACAGGGCTGACTATTAGGGCGATACAGGGCTGACTAATAGGACAATACAGTGCTGACTAATAGGACAATACAGGGCTGACTAAAAGGGCAATACAGGGCTGACTATTAGGACAATACAGGGCTGACTATTAGGGCGATACAGGGCTGACTAATAGGACAATACAGTGCTGACTAATAGGACAATACAGGGCTGACTAAAAGGGCAATACAGGGCTGACTATTAGGACAATACAGGGCTGACTAAAAGGGCGATACAGGGCTGACTATTAGGACAATACAGGGCTGACTATTAGGACAATACAGGGTTGACGATTATGACAATACAGGGCTGACTAAAAGGGCAATACAGGGCTGACTATTAGGACTAACACGGGGCTGACTAATAGGACAAAACAGGGCTGACTGTTAGGACAATACAGGGCTGACTAATAGGACAATACAGGGCTTACTAATAGGACAATACAGGGCTGACTATTAGGACTAACACAGGGCTGACTAATAGGACAATACAGAGCTGACTAATAGGACAATACAGGGCTGACGAATAGGACAATACGGGGCAGACTAATAGGACAATACAGGGCTGACTATTAGGACAATACAGGGCTGATTAATAGGACAATACAAGGATGACTATTAGGACAATACATGGCTGACTAATAGGACAATACGGGGCTGACTAATAGGACAATACAGGGCTGACTAATAGGACAATACAGTGCTGACTAAAAGGGCAATACAGGGCTGACTAATAGGACAATACAGGGCTGACTAATAGGACAATACAGGGCTGACTATTAGGACAATACAGGGCTGACTATTAGGGCGATACAGGGCTGACTAATAGGACAATACAGTGCTGACTAATAGGACAATACAGGGCTGACTAAAAGGGCAATACAGGGCTGACGAATAGGACAATACAGGGCTGACTAATAGGACAATACATGGCTGACGAATAGGACAATACAGGGCTGACTAAAATGACAATACAGGGCTGACTAATAGGACAATACAGGGCTGACGAATAGGACAATACAGGGCTGACTAATAGGACAATACGGGGCTGACGAATATGACAATATAGGGCTGACTAATAGGAAAATACATGGCTGACAAATAGGACAATACATGGCTGACTATTAGGACAATACAGGCTGACCAATAGGACAATACAGGGCTGACGAATAGGACAATACAGGGCTGACAAATAGGACAATACAGGGCTGACTAATAGGACAATACAGGGCTGACTATTAGGACTAACACAGGGCTGACTAATAGGACAATACAGAGCTGACTAATAGGACAATACAGGGCTGACTATTAGGACAATACAGGGCTGACTAATAGGACAATACATGGCTGACGAATAGGACAATACAGGGCTTACTAATAAGACAATACAGGGCTGACTAATAGGACAATACAGGGCTGACGAATAGGACACTACAGGGCTGACTAATAGGACAATACAGGGCTGACTAAAAGGGCAATACAGGGCTGACTAATAGGACAATACAGGGATGACTATTAGGACAATACAGGGATGACTATTAGGACTGACTATTTGGACAATACAGGGCTGACTAATAGGACAATACAGGGCTGACGAATAGGACACTACAGGGCTGACTAATAGGACAATACAGGGCTGACTAAAAGGGCAATACAGGGCTGACTATTAGGACAATTCAGGGCTGACTATTAGGACAATACAGGGCTGACTAATAGGACAATACAGTGCTGACTAAAATGGCAATACAGGGCTGCCTATTAGGACAATACAGGGCTGACTAAAAGGGTGATACAGGGCTGACTATTAGGACAATACAGGGCTGACTAATAGGACAATACAGGGCTGACTATTAGGATGAACACAGAGCTGGCTAATAGGACAATACAGTGCTGACTATCAGGACAATACAGTGCTGACTAATAGGACAATACAGGGCTGACTAATAGGACAATACAGGGCTGACTATTAGGACAATACAGGGCTGACAAATAGGACAATACATGGCTGCCTATTAGGACAATACAGGGCTGACTGTTAGGAATAACAAAGGGCTGCCTGTTCGGACTAACACAGGGCTGACTATTAGGACTAACACAGGGCTGACTGTTAGGACTAACACAGGGCTGACTGTTAGAACTAACACAGGGCTGGCTAACAGGACAATACAGGGCTGACTATTAGGACAATACAGGGCTGACTGTTAGGAATAACAAAGGGATGCCTGTTCGGACTAACACAGGGCTGACTATTAGGACTAACACAGGGCTGACTGTTAGGACTAACACAGGGCTGACTGTTAGAACTAACACAGGGCTGGCTAACAGGACAATACAGGGCTGACTATTAGGACAATACAGGGCTGACTATTAGGACTAACACTGGGCTGGCTAATATGACAATACAGGGCTGACTAGTAGGACAACCAGGGCTGACTAATAGGACAATACAGGGCTGACTAATAGGAAAAACAGGGCTGACTATTAGGACAATACAGGGCTGACTATTAGGGTGATACAGGGCTGACTAATAGGACAATACAGTGCTGACTAATAGGACAATACAGTGCTGACTAATAGGACAATACAGTGCTGACTAAAAGGGCAATACAGGGCTGACTATTAGGACAATACAGGGCTGACTATTAGGACAATACGGGACTGACTATTAGGACAATACAGGGCTGACTATTAGGACAATACAGGGCTGACTATTAGGACAATACAGGGCTGACTATTAGGACAATACAGGGCTGACTAATATGACAATACAGGGCTGACTAATATGACAATACAGGGCCGACTAAAAGGGCAATACAGGGCTGACTATTAGGAAAATACAGGGCTGACTATTAGGACAATACAGGGCTGACTAATATGACAATACAGGGCTGACTAATATGACAATACAGGGCCGACTAAAATTGCAATACAGGGCTGACGATTAGGACTAACACGGGGCTGACTAATAGGACAAAACAGGGCTGACTGTTAGGACAATACAGGGCTGACTAATAGGACAATACAGGGCTGACTAATAGGACAATACAGGGCTGACTATTAGGACTAACACAGGGCTGACTAATAGGACAATACAGAGCTGACTAATAGGACAATACAGGGCTGACGAATAGGACAATACAGGGCAGACTAATAGGACAATACAGGGCTGACTATTAGGACAATACAGGGCTGACTAATATGACAATACAGGGCCGACTAAAATTGCAATACAGGGCTGACGATTAGGACTAACACGGGGCTGACTAATAGGACAAAACAGGGCTGACTGTTAGGACAATACAGGGCTGACTAATAGGACAATACAGGGCTGACTAATAGGACAATACAGGGCTGACTATTAGGACTAACACAGGGCTGACTAATAGGACAATACAGAGCTGACTAATAGGACAATACAGGGCTGACGAATAGGACAATACAGGGCAGACTAATAGGACAATACAGGGCTGACTATTAGGACAATACAAGGCTGATTAATAGGACAATACAAGGCTGACTATTAGGACAATACAGGGCTGACTAATAGGACAATACAGGGTCTGACTAATAGGACAATACAGGGCTGACGAATATGACAATACAGGGCTGACGAATAGGACAATACAGGGCTGACAAATAGGACAATACATGGCTGACTATTAGGACAATACAGGGCTGACCAGTAGGACAATACAGGGCTGACTAATAGGACAATACAGTGCTGACTATTAGGACAATACAGGGCTGACTATTAGGACAATACAGGGCTGACTAATGGGGCTAATACAGTGCAGCCCCTGTGTATTGTTCCTCTCACCATGATTACACACCAACATAACAACCCAGATCTCCTCTTCTCAGGCACCATGTTACGGACTCAGAGAGAGAGAGAGAGAGAGAGAGAGAATGAGAGAGAGATACTGGCAAAGCATTAATACTACTCAGTGATGCGGTAAATTAATTTTGGATTGCTTCTCTGGGTTCGAATCCCCCCCAAAAAATTGAGGGAAAAAAAGAGATTAAGGTTTTAATTATACTTGGTAATTCATACCACAAAATAAATCCCTGCTAAAACAGTCTCTTCTGAGGCAGCTGCGATGTGTCAGGCATTTCACGGGTGAGGTTATTGTAAGACACTTGACACATAGGCACGCACACACACACACACACACACACACACACACACACACACACACACACACACACACACACACACACACACACACACACACACACACACACACACACACACACACACACACACACACAATCTCACACACGCACACAAGTCCTTCAGTCATCTTTAAAGCTGTGCTACCTCTTCCTCTGGACTGCACTATAACACCTAATTACACTTCCTATTTCTAAAGACAACAGATTAATCAGGGAGGCACCCAGGCAGATGTTGGATGGGAGTGTTCGTCTATCGAAGGAAGCATCCCAAATTGCTCCCTGTTCCCTATATAGTGCAAGGATCAGGGATCTCAAACTGGACTACCAAAAAAGTTATCTCTGGGTTCACGACATCAGAATGGCACAAGCTTGACAATGGAATCCCCACTGGTTGCACCATTTCAGTGATCCTGTTCGGCCCTTGCCATGGGATGGAAAAGGCACGCTGACCAAGTCTGGCGTGTGGCAACCTCCTATCAGAGCCTTCATAGAAGACATGACTGTGACAACAACATCCTTCCCAGGGAGTATGTGGATTCTGAAGGTGTTAGAGAACCTTGTCACCTGGGCCCGGATGAGCTTCAAGCCAGCGAATTCTAGATCCCTGGTACTGAAGAAGGGGAAGCCAGCGAATTCTCGATCCCTTGTACTGAAGAAGGGGAAGCCAGCGGACAAGTCCTGCTTCGCTATTCAAGACACACAGATCCCATCCTTCACAAAGAAACAAGAAACCGGTAAGTAGTGTGGGCAAGATGTTTGACAATTGTGAAATTGTTAGATATTTTACTGCAGTGTTGGCGCTACAAACACAAGCATTTCGACTACACCCGCAATATCTGCGAAACACATGATTTAATTTGAAGCTGTCATCAAGGCACAGCTATAGCACACTGCTGGTGGGCAGGGTGACTCCTGGAAGACCTGGCCTTTGTAGCCTACACAGGTCTTCTCACAACAGCTCAAGACTGGCAGTTGAACGTTGACTTGGGAAAGCAGCTCAAGACTGGCAGCTGAAAGTTGACCTGGGAAAGCAGCTCAAGACTGGCAGTTGAAAGATGACCTAGGAAAGCAGCTCAAGACTGGCAGTTGAAAGTTGACCTGGGAAAGCACCTCAAGACTGGCAGCTGAAAGTTGACCTGGGAAAGCAGCTCAAGACTGGCAGTTGAACGTTGACCTGGGAAAGCAGCTCAAGACTGGCAGCTGAAAGTTGACCTGGGAAAGCAGCTCAAGACTGGCAGTTGAACGTTGACCTGGGAAAGCAGCTCAAGACTGGCAGCTGAAAGTTGACCTGGGAAAGCAGCTCAAGACTGGCAGTTGAACGTTGACTTGGGAAAGCAGCTCAAGACTGGCAGTTGAAAGTTGACCTGGGAAAGCAGCTCATCACAGCAATGACACTCAGGCCAGACATTATGCTTCCTCCCAAAACCAAGTGCATCGCAAATGTATTTTCAAAAGGTTGAATCCCAAATTGTACCATATTCACTAGATAGTGCTTTACCCTGGTAAAAAGTAGTGCACTTTATTGGAAATAGGGTGTCATTCTGGACGTGGCCTGCTGTAAGTGTCAGTGACCTTCTGGGATGTGACCTGCTGTAAGTGTTAGTGACCTTCTGGGACATGACCTGCTGTAAGTCTTAGTGACCTTCTGGGACGTGACCTGCTGTACGTGTTAGTGACCTTCTGGGACGTGACCTACTGTAAGTGTTAGTGACCTACTGGGACGTGACCTGCTGTAAGTGTTAGTGACCTTCTGGGACGTGACCTACTGTACGTTTTAGTGATCTTCTAGTGACACCAAACCCACTTTTTCCAAGTCATTTAGAAGCCAACTATCACATATGTCAGAGCAGGCCCATAATTCACAGCGCCTTTAGGTTAAAACATAATAAAAACGTAAAACACATAGTTACGTTCCAGCTGCGGGTCCTGTTCGAACATTATGTGTAGTGAGGCAACCCCGAATCCCGAGTTTCGGCTCGATAGGTCCTTCGGTGCCCGAGTAAAACCCTAATTGGTGCTGAAAATCCACTTTTTTCCATGCCTTGCTATGGGGTCCTTGAATGAGCTATCGGTCCTTCTAAACCTAACGGTTCCGCCGCTGTCACCCAAAATCAAATGACGTTGTGGTGCAGGCTTCATTTTGGGCCTACTTTTCTCATGGTCGCTGCGCTCAGACCTGATTGGGGTATGCCTTTACAGAATCCTGAGTTTTAAGTCTTTATGTTAAGAACTGAGTTATTTACGGAGGGTTTAGTGAGTGTGTTATTTCAGAAAATCATAGAAAATCACAGAAATCTCGCAGAGCTCCGCAGCACACTTTAAAAAGATTCATATGAACACCCTGCAACTGGATCTGTAACTGTTGAAAAAAAACACCTATCTTTGAACATCACCAATCTGTCATTGTACGATTTCTCTTAAATGACGATAGATAAATGGCTGATTTTTTTATTGACACCGGAGGCTCCTTGACTTTGACGTGAAGTGAAAAAATAATTTCTCTATTTTCATTTTGGACCTTTAATCCCAGAGAAATGGCCATAACTCAAAAACCGTTGAGGCCTAGACGCCATCTTGTTCGGGGCCAACTGCCCATTATGCCAAACCTACGCTCACCAAGTTTCGGCTTCGAAATATTTTCCGTTTTCGAGATAATGCCCCGTCGTGATTCGTGATGTTTTGTCCAATTGCAATATGATTGCTTATGCCCTCTGGTGGGATTTTCCGGTACAGCGGAAAAAATGACCAAAATTTGATTATTCTATAAAACGGAAACCGAATGTCCGACAAAGTTCATTTGATGACTTCCCGGTAGGTCCGGCCCTGCCGCTCGGCCCGACGCCGTCCGCAAATTTTACAAACGTTTTCGGACGTCTAGTAAGGGACCGTACATTTGCAATATGGACTTTCTCACTAACCATACAGCAAATGTCAAAATGTTCCCTTAGGGTATGTAAGTGTCAGTGACCTTCTGAGACGTGACCTACTGTAAGTGTTAGTGACCTTCTGGGACGTGACCTACTGTAAGTATTAGTGACCTTCTGGGACGTGATCTACTGTAAGTGTTAGTGACTTCTTTTTTTGTAACAATTTATTTTACAGTCCTCTTATTTCCTGGAAGTTACTTAGTTTAATTACATAATTATTACCAATGAATTGCTTCTCAGTCACACTTCTCAGGATGTTGTGGGAACATATGCCGTATATCTAATTGCATTTATATAGTCATTTTCACGAAGCAGTTTTACATTGAATAGCTCTCCTTTTGCTGTCTTGTCTAAGGAACAAAATGATCAAGATTTCTCCAGTACTCCATTACTCATAGTGGGCATATCCTCCATTACCTGGGAGACTAGCCCCACCTGAACCCCCTCCTGTACCCCATTACTCATAGTGGGCATCTCCTCACCAGTCTGAGGAAATGGCTCCCCAGATCTGTCCTGACCTCCTACATCATTATTTTTCTGCTGCATAACAGACTATGTTCCCCTCTGGTACAAGCTGCAACTCCGTACCCTCAACAAGGACAACTTGTTCCTCAGCAACAGGTTCTTGTGACTGCTCTACCACTGTCGGCCAACCTCTTCCTACATCAGTGGGCCCAGGCGTTAAGATGACCACCTGCACCCCTCCCTTTTTGAACAAGTATGTTGCTTATGGCCAACATTTCCACACTTAAAACACTGTTGACTATCCATACTAGAATAAGCCATATACAGTCTGTTGTCATACTTGACTTTAAACGATAACTCCAAAGTCTGCTCCTGTGAGTCCAAAAACAGAAACACCTGTCGCCGAAAATACATAACCTCTTTCAGAGTCAGTTGTTTGAAATGACATAACCTGTTTCAGAGCCAGGTGTTTGCAACCCAAAGGGACAATGTTAATTGCACTTGCAAAGTTCACAACTGCAATAACTCGCGCTTCAATAGCGCATTCTAAATCTTTACCCTTGTTGACGGAGAAAAAATGGCGCAACTTGAATAAACAAGTTGGGGCGGCAGGGTAGCCTAGTGGTTAGAGCGTTGGACTAGTAACCAGAAAGTTGCAAGTTCAAATCCCCGAGCTGAAAAGTTAGAAATCTGTTGTTCTGCCCCTGAACAGGCAGTTAACCCACTGTTCCGAGGCTGTCATTGAAAATAAGAATTTGTTCTTAACTGACTTGCCTAGTTAAATAAAGGCAGTCCCCACGTTGAAAGGACAAAGACCACCTGCAGAACTAAGCCAACATCAGCAAGAACTTAACACAATTGGCATCGAATTTCAATGTGAATGTGACAACCTACACACCGGAAGGATGAATTTCAATTATACCAGCCAGAATATAGCAAGAGCATATACCATGGCAATTTGGTATGAACTTTGAACTCTTACTCACTAAAGAAGTGCTAC
>NC_088242.1:10630714-10758214 GCF_036934945.1 Oncorhynchus masou masou
ACAATAACAATTCACAAATGTTACATTTGTAACAATCAGTGTGTACATGTAATCATTTCCAATCCCCTATATATTTTTTTATGGAATATCTGTCACACCCTGGTCTTAGTATTTTGTGTTTCCTTTATTATTTTGGTCAGGCCAGGGTGTGACATGGGTTTATTATGTGGTGTGTTTTGTCTTGGGGTTTTTGTAGGTATTGGGATTGTGGTATGCGAACCATATTTAGGCAGCCATATTCTATTGAGTGTTTTGTGGGTGATTGTTCCTGTCTCTGTGTTTGTTTGCACCAGATAGGCTGTTTAGGTTTTCCCGTTACGTTTGTTGTTTTGTATTGTTCGTGGTTTCATCTGTATTAAAGATGTATACAAATAACAACGCTGCATTTTGGTCCGATCCCTGCTACACCTCCTCTTCAGAGGAAGAGGAGAAAGAAAACCGTAACAATATCTACATAGGCGTACAGAGGCCCATTATCAGCAACCATCACTCCTGTGTTCCAATGGCATGTTCTGTTAGATTAGCTAAGTTTATCATTTTAAAAGGCTGATTAATCATTAGAAAACCCTTTTGCAATCATTTTAGCACAGCAGAAAACTGTTGTCCATCTTTAGACTAGTTGAGTATCCAGAGCATCAGCATTTGTGGGTTCGATTACAGGCTCAAAATTGCCAGAAACAAAGAACTTCCTTCTGAAACTCGTCAGTCTATTCTTGTTCTGAGAAATTAAGGCTATTCCATGCGAGAAATTGCCAAGAAACTGAAGATCTCGTACATAACAGCACAAACTGGCTCTAACCAGAATATAAAGAGGAGTAGGAGGCACCAGTGATCTGTTACAATGGTCATATTTAGTTGGTTTTTAGCCCTGGCCTTCTATTTCTGTCCATCCAGTTTTGATTTCTATTTTCCAAATATTTGCAACTGTGCTATTTCGCAAAAGTTCTGAACCTAAATACACTTCACAGAACCCGAATGTTTTGTACTGGTTATCTTGTTGTTATTAGTCCCACCCTTCAACTACACTCAACCCCTCTAATCTATCTCTTAATAACACCATCCATATTGGATTTCTATTTGCCATATATTTTTCAACTGTGATGTGTGTGATGTTTCACAAAAGTACTGAACCTGTTTATTCTCATAGTTTCTACAAACTGTAAATTAAAGATTAAAATGTTTGCTAAAATAATTATTATATTATTGATTGATTGACTATGACTTTTCAAATAACCCAGTATTGCTATCTGCAGTGTTAGTTCTCGGTAAATGTTGCAATTCTTCAGCCATTCCTGGACCTGTGACCAGAAATGAGCTACATATGGACAATACCAAAATAAATGATCTAATGACTCTGCCTCCTCACAGCAGAATCTGCAGAGCTGGGAAGATTGTATCCCCCATATATATAACATTCTATTGGCTGCAATAATTTTGTATAATCAATTAAATTGAAAATTCTATGTTTTGAATCCGGCTTTATTTTGCGTGTCAATTCATAAACCATGTGCCATGGAATCGGTACATCGAAAATCTCTTCCTAACTATTTTGCAATTTATGTGGCACAGCTGTCAATTTTGGGGTCCTTAAATGAAACTGGTATATATTTTTATTTTTCACAATTTTCTTTAACCAATTTATGGTCTTTAGTGCAGGGCTGACAGGCAAGTTCCTTACTTTTTTCCCCTTCCACTTGCCTCTTCCATTTTTGCAGTAATGCTGCATTTAATTGGTTTAAGTTTCTCCATATGTCTGTGTTAGCTGCGTGTGTGACATCACTCCACCAATCATATTTATTATATCATTTACAAAGACTATACTTTTATTTTTCTTTGAAAAATTACGTCCTGTGTGATACACAATCTGGACGTAACCAGAGAGTCCTGTGTGATACACAATCTGGAGGTAACCAGAGAGTCCTGTGTGAAACACAATCTGTTTTTTACTGTAAAACATGATTAATGAGGACATTAACAACATCAATTAGTAGCTTGATTAGAAAACCAGTCGTTTATTACTGCAGGGTTGGTCCCAAATTGTACCATATTACCTGTATAGTGGACTACTCTTGACAAAGAAAAGAAACAAATAGTGCCCTATGTAGGGAAGAAGGTGCCATTTGGGATGCCCCCCCCCAAACATTTCTTTATATATTACCACTGTTTTCATACATTATCTTTCCCAATGGCCAAAGTCCCAAATAATAAGCTGCGGGGTGTGTGTGTGTGTGTGTGTGTGTGTGTGTGTGTGTGTGTGTGTGTGTGTGTGTGTGTGTGTGTGTGTGGTGCTCACCGTGATTATTTACTTAATTATTTAGTGTTAATTAAGGAATTCTTAGCCATTAAGGCAGAACAGAAGCATCTGCTGCAGAGGGGAATGAGACTGCAGCGAGGAGCGAGGAAAAATGTCTGCCTTCCTAACTCTACACACACACACACACACACACACACACACACACACACACACACACACACACACACACACACACACACACACACACACACACACACACACACACAGTCCCTCCGCATTACACAGACTGCAAGGCGGCATCCCGAACGGTTTAATTACAAAAGAATACAACGGGAGGAGGGAGGGAGTGGAAGAGAGGGGGAAAAAAGACTGAATTGGACTGATAAATCTTTTAACGTCCCAATTAATGAAGTATACAGGTGACTCAAGAGAGGAGAGCGCCAGCCCAAAGTGATGGCAGCATCTGGCCGTGGCGAGCGATAAAAACCTATTCCGCTGTTTTAACACCCATAAAAGAGGCAGTGATAATGGGAGGCCCTGCTTGTACACCTCCCTGTTGTGTACTTCCTGTCCCCTCTGTGAGCACACACACGAGCGCACACGTTCAAACGTGGCGGATTGTAAACGCTTCATGGCACTAAGGCCACCGGAGAGAGTCCCTCCATCTTGCTCACAAAACAAACGACACACACACACACACAAACAAACACACACAAACACTGTCTTTGTCCACCAAGCCCCAGGCCACTAATCTGCCACAATTCAAATGGAATCAGCTAAAAGTGTGTGTGTACGCGCTTCTGCTTGTGAACGCACACTGACCACTAAAAACACATTTTGTAAGGTTGAAAGAGAACACTGAGAACACTGATGATATCTGATGGTAATAGCCCATCGTTTTTAATTATGTTGTTTTAAGCCTTCCCCAAACCATAACCCTAACCCTTTACCACTCTGAATTAATACCTAAACTCAACCCTTTGAGATGTTTCAGTTTTAACCCTTAACCACGTGGAATTAATGCCGTGAAAATAGACGCTCATCCATTAAGGATGAAACCCCCCCTGAGAATCTGACTGCCGATAGGTTCATTGTCTGACTGCCGATAGGTTCATTGTCTGACTGCCGATGGGTTCATTGTCTGACTGCCGATAGGTTCATTGTCTGACTGCCGATAGGTTCATTGTCTGACTGCCGATGGGTTCATTGTCTGACTGCCGATAGGTTCATTGTCTGACTGCCGATAGGTTCATTATCTGACTGCCGATAGGTTCATTGTCTGACTGCCGATAGGTTCATTGTCTGACTGCCGATAGGTTCATTATCTGACTGCCGATAGGTTCATTGTCGGACTGCCGATAGGTTCATTGTCTGACTGCCGATAGGTTCATTATCTGACTGCCGATAGGTTCATTGTCTGACTGCCGATAGGTTCATTATCTGACTGCCGATAGGTTCATTATCTGACTGCCGATAGGTTCATTGTCTGACTGCCGATAGGTTCATTGTCTGACTGCCGATAGGTTCATTGTCTGACTGCCGATAGGTTCATTGTCGGACTGCCGATAGGTTCATTATCTGACTGCCGATAGGTTCATTGTCTGACTGCCGATAGGTTCATTATCTGACTGCCGATAGGTTCATTGTCGGACTGCCGATAGGTTCATTATCTGACTGCCGATAGGTTCATTATCTGACTGCCGATAGGTTCATTGTCGGACTGCCGATAGGTTCATTATCTGACTGCCGATAGGTTCATTGTCTGACTGCCGATAGGTTCATTGTCTGACTGCCGATAGGTTCATTGTCGGACTGCCGATAGGTTCATTATCGGACTGCCGATAGGTTCATTATCTGACTGCCGATAGGTTCATTATCTGACTGCCGATAGGTTCATTATCTGACTGCCGATAGGTTCATTGTCTGACTGCCGATAGGTTCATTGTCTGACTGCCGATAGGTTCATTGTCTGACTGCATTACTGCCGATAGGTTCATTGTCGGACTGCCGATAGGTTCATTATCTGACTGCCGATAGGTTCATTGTCTGACTGCCGATAGGTTCATTATCTGACTGCCGATAGGTTCATTGTCGGACTGCCGATAGGTTCATTGTCGGACTGCCGATAGGTTCATTATCTGACTGCCGATAGGTTCATTGTCTGACTGCCGATAGGTTCATTATCTGACTGCCGATAGGTTCATTGTCGGACTGCCGATAGGTTCATTGTCTGACTGCCGATAGGTTCATTGTCTGACTGCCGATAGGTTCATTATCTGACTGCCTATAGGTTCATTGTCTGACTGCCAACAGGTACATTGTCTGACTGCCGATAGGTTCATTGTCGGACTGCCGATAGGTTCATTATCTGACTGCCGATAGGTACATTATCTGACTGCCGATAGGTTCATTGTCTGACTGCCGATGGGTTCATTGTCTGACTGCCGATAGGTTCATTGTCTGACTGCCGATAGGTTCATTATCTGACTGCCTATAGGTTCATTGTCTGACTGCCAACAGGTACATTGTCTGACTGCCGATAGGTTCATTGTCGGACTGCCGATAGGTTCATTATCTGACTGCCGATAGGTACATTATCTGACTGCCGATAGGTTCATTGTCTGACTGCCGATGGGTTCATTGTCTGACTGCCGATAGGTTCATTGCCTGACTGCCGATGGGTTCATTAGGAGGCCGTTCCTTCTCTTGCAGGGACAAAATACGTACCTGCTGTTTGTTGACCTGGTACTGACGAACCTGCCGTTTCTATTTGCAGAATCACCCCTGAAAACAATAATATTAGGGCGAAAATGTTCACCTAAAGTCATCAGGACGTTGTGTCATGGTCCGCTGGAGGTTTTGTCTAGTTCCCTGTTATGTCCCAGGGATGTGCCCGAGGATAAACAGCGAACTTGACAAACCATGACCATGACACAAAGTCCCAAATGGTAAAATCATCTTCACGGACATCCCCGGGACAAACGGGGATCTAGGAAGAGGTGCTACAGAGAAGGTTCCCTTGGGACCATCACGCAACGTCCTAAAGGACTAGCCAACATTACCTAGCAGTGAAACTTACATTATAATATGAATGACGCTGTATGATAACGTTGCTGTCCTGTTATATTCGTACGGGTAAAACTATGAGTTCTTGTTGTGTGTGTGTGTGTATGTGTGTGTCAAATTAAAGCTTGGAGACCATGCTGACACAAAGAGGGTCGATTGGTTTTCCAACTGGAACGAATCAGAGGTTTCTGATAAACCTGGTGAATATAAAACAAAATAGATAGACGACTGATCTCTCTCTCTCTCTCAATATTTGTCTTTTAATCGCTCAGGCATTCTTTTTCCTATTTTTGATTTTTTTTCTCCCCAGATAGAAGAGAGGGAATGAAAAAGGAGAGAGAGAGAAACTAAGGGGGCAGGATGATGTGTGTTCATGTTTGAGGCAGTGAGGCAAGCAGAGAGAGAGAGAGAGAGAGAGAGAGAGAGGGAGAAAGAGGCAAACAGAGAGAGAGAGAGACAGACAGATAGTAAGCTTTGGCAATATGTACATTTTTACATCATGCCAATAAAGCGGATTAAATTGATAAATTGAGAGAGAGAGCAGCTCAATGAGAAGTAGAATGATTATTATTTCATGTTGTTGTGTTATTGGTGGTGAACTGCCAGGTAATTGGCCCCGAGACACTGTGTCCCAGGTGGAATGGTGACACGTACTGAACGAAAGGGGTCAAAGGTGAGCCCAGCTACGGTCAGTGGCTGTCAAGCTGCAAATCATTTTTACAAGTACAATGTGGCTGCTGCCACATATCCTGAGGAACCTTCTTTTTTTTCAATGATGACTGTTCACATCACAACCCGTGTTGGAGTCGATCACAAGCATTTTGCGTTAAATGTTGCACGTCCTCACTCAACATAAACAATGTCAACGTTACGTTACGTACGCCTATAAATCAACACAAGAAGCAAAATAATGACAAACACAAAATCATATTTTCAGTTGTTTAATAAAGAGGTAGTACAGCAAAGGTTATCTCCACTTTGTCTTCAAACAGTAGCCTAGGCTATCTAGCCCTGTCCTGGAACTGAACACTGAACACTGCTGTCTATCCCTGTCCTGAAACAGAACACGGAACACTGCTATCTAGCCCTGTCCTGAAACAGAACACTCAACACTGCTATCTAGCCCTGTCCTGAAACAGAACACTCAACACTGCTATCTAGCCCTGTCCTGAAACAGAACACATAACACGGCTATCTAGCCCTGTCCTGAAACAGAACACGGAACACTGCTATCTAGCCCTGTCCTGAAACAGAACACTCAACACTGCTATCTAGCCCTGTCCTGAAACAGAACACTCAACACTGCTATCTAGCCCTGTCCTGGTCTAGAACACTCAACACTGTTATCTAGCCCTGTCCTGAAACAGAACACTGAACACTGCTAATTAGCCCTGTACTGAAACAGAACACTCAACACTGTTATCTAGCCCTGTCCTGAAACAGAACACTCAACACTGCTATCTAGCCCTGTCCTGAAACAGAACACTCAACACTGCTATCTAGCCCTGTCCTGAAACAGAACACTCAACACTGCTATCAGCCCTGTCCTGAAACAGAACACTGAACACTGCTATCTAGCCCTGTCCTGAAACAGAACACTCAACACTGCTATCTAGCCCTGTCCTGAAACAGAACACTCAACACTGCTATCTAGCCCTGTCCTGGTCTAGAACACTCAACACTGTTATCTAGCCCTGTCCTGAAACAGAACACTGAAAATCTAGAAACAGAACACTCAACACTGCTATCTAGCCCTGTCCTGAAACAGAACACTCAACACTGCTATCTAGCCCTGTCCTGAAACAGAACACTCAACACTGCTATCTAGCCCTGTCCTGAAACAGAACACTCAACACTGCTATCTAGCCCTGTCCTGAAACAGAACACTCAACACTGCTATCTAGCCCTGTCCTGAAACAGAACACTCAACACTGTTATCTAGCCCTGTCCTGGTCTAGAACACTCAATCCCACTTTATCTAGCTTTTGTCCTGAAACAGTTACTGGCTGCCTCAACACTGCTATCTAGCCCTGTACTGAAACAGAACACTCAACACTGCTATCTAGCTGTCCTGTCCTGGAAACAGAACACTCAACACTGCTATCTAGCCCTGTCCTGAAACAGAACACTCAACACTGCTATCTAGCCCTGTCCTGGTCTAGAACACTCAACACTGTTATCTAGCCCTGTCCTGAAACAGAACACTGAACACTGCTATCTAGCCCTGTCCTGAAACAGAACACTCAACACTGCTATCTAGCCCTGTACTGAAACAGAAAACTCAACACTGCTATCTAGCCCTGTCCTGAACTGAACACTCAACACTGCTATCTAGCCCTGTCCTTAAACAGAACACTCAACACTGCTATCTAGCCCTGTCCTGAAACCGAACACTCAACACTGCTATCTAGCCCTGTCCTGGTCTAGAACACTCAACACTGTTATCTAGCCCTGTCCTGAAACAGAACACTGAACACTGCTATCTAGCCCTGTCCTGAAACAGAACACTCAACACTGCTATCTAGCCCTGTCCTGGTCTAGAACACTTAACACTGTTATCTAGCCCTGTCCTGAAACAGAACACTGAACACTGCTATCTAGCCCTGTACTGAAACAGAACACTCAACGCTGCTATCTAGCCCTGTCCTGAAACAGAACACTCAACACTGCTATCTAGCTCTGTCCTGGTCTAGAACACTCAACACTGCTATCTAGCCCTGTCCTGAACTGAACACTCAACACTGCTATCTAGCCCTGTCCTGAAACAGAACACTCAACACTGCTATCTAGCCCTGTCCTGAAACCGAACACTCAACACTGCTATCTAGCCCTGTCCTGGTCTAGAACACTCAACACTGTTATCTAGCCCTGTCCTGAAACAGAACACTGAACACTGCTATCTAGCCCTGTCCTGAAACAGAACACTCAACACTGCTATCTAGCCCTGTACTGAAACAGAACACTCAACACTGCTATCTAGCCCTGTCCTGAAACAGAACACTCAACACTGCTATCTAGCCCTGTCCTGAAACAGAACACTCAACACTGCTATCTAGCCCTGTCCTGAAACAGAACACTCAACACTGCTATCTAGCCCTGTCCTGGTCTAGAACACTCAACACTGTTATCTAGCCCTGTCCTGAAACAGAACACTGAACACTGCTATCTAGCCCTGTCCTGAAACAGAACACTCAACACTGCTATCTAGCCCTGTACTGAAACAGAAAACTCAACACTGCTATCTAGCCCTGTCCTGAACTGAACACTCAACACTGCTATCTAGCCCTGTCCTGAAACAGAACACTCAACACTGTTATCTAGCCCTGTCCTGAAACAGAACACTGAACACTGCTATCTAGCCCTGTCCTGAAACAGAACACTCAACACTGCTATCTAGCCCTGTACTGAAACAGAAAACTCAACACTGCTATCTAGCCCTGTCCTGAAACAGAACACTCAACACTGTTATCTAGCCCTGTCCTGAAACAGAACACTGAACACTGCTATCTAGCCCTGTACTGAAACAGAACACTCAACACTGCTATCTAGCCCTGTCCTGAAACAGAACACTGAACACTGCTATCTAGCCCTGTACTGAAACAGAACACTCAACACTGCTATCTAGCCCTGTCCTGAAACAGAACACTCAACACTTCTATCTAGCCCTGTACTGAAACAGAACACTCAACACTGCTATCTAGCCCTGTCCTGAAACAGAACACTCAACACTGCTATCTAGCCCTGTCCTGAAACAGAACACTCAACACTGTTATCTAGCCCTGTCCTGAAACAGAACACTGAACACTGCTATCTAGCCCTGTACTGAAACAGAACACTCAACACTGCTATCTAGCCCTGTCCTGAAACAGAACACTCAACACTGCTATCTAGCCCTGTCCTGAAACAGAACACTCAACACTTCTATCTAGCCCTGTCCTGAAACAGAACACTCAACACTGCTATCTAGCCCTGTCCTGAAACAGAACACTCAACACTGCTATCTAGCCCTGTCCTGGTCTAGAACAATCAACACTGTTATCTAGCCCTGTACTGAAACAGAAAACTCAACACTGCTATCTAGCCCTGTCCTGAACTGAACACTCAACACTGCTATCTAGCCCTGTACTGAAACAGAACACTCAACACTGCTATCTAGCCCTGTCCTGAAACAGAACACTCAACACTTCTATCTAGCCCTGTCCTGAAACAGAACACTCAACACTTCTATCTAGCCCTGTCCTGAAACAGAACACTCAACACTGCTATCTAGCCCTGTCCTGGTCTAGAACACTCAACACTGTTATCTAGCCCTGTCCTGAAACAGAACACTGAACACTGCTATCTAGCCCTGTACTCTCAACACTGCTATCTAGCCCTGTCCTGAAACAGAACACTCAACACTGAACACTGCTATCTAGCCCTGTCCTGAAACAGAACACTCAACACTGCTATCTAGCCCTGTCCTGAAACTAGAACACTCAACACTGCTATCTAGCCCTGTCCTGAAACAGAACACTCAACACTGCTATCTAGCCCTGTCCTGAAACAGAACACTCAACACTGCTATCTAGCCCTGTACTGAAACAGAACACTCAACACTGCTATCTAGCCCTGTCCTGAAACAGAACACTCAACACTGCTATCTAGCCCTGTCCTGAAACAGAACACTCAACACTGCTATCTAGCCCTGTCCTGAAACAGAACACTCAACACTGCTATCTAGCCCTGTCCTGGTCTAGAACACTCAACACTGTTATCTAGCCCTGTCCTGAAACAGAACACTGAACACTGCTATCTAGCCCTGTCCTGAAACAGAACACTCAACACTGCTATCTAGCCCTGTCCTGAAACAGAACACTCAACACTGCTATCTAGCCCTGTCCTGAAACAGAACACTGAACACTGCTATCTAGCCCTGTCCTGAAACAGAACACTCAACACTGCTATCTAGCCCTGTCCTGAAACAGAACACTCAACACTGCTATCTAGCCCTGTCCTGAAACAGAACACTCAACACTGCTATCTAGCCCTGTCCTGGTCTAGAACACTCAACGCTGCTATCTAGCCCTGTCCTGAAACAGAACACTCAACACTGCTATCTAGCCCTGTCCTGAAACAGAACACTCAACACTGCTATCTAGCCCTGTCCTGGTCTAGAACACTCAACACTGTTATCTAGCCCTGTCCTGAAACAGAACACTGAACACTGCTATCTAGCCCTGTCCTGAAACAGAACACTCAACACTGCTATCTAGCCCTGTCCTGAAACAGAACACTCAACACTGCTATCTAGCCCTGTCCTGAAACAGAACACTCAACACTGCTATCTAGCCCTGTCCTGAAACAGAACACTCAACACTGCTATCTAGCCCTGTCCTGAAACAGAACACTCAACACTGCTATCTAGCCCTGTCCTGAAACAGAACACTCAACACTGTTATCTAGCCCTGTCCTGAAACAGAACACTGAACACTGCTATCTAGCCCTGTCCTGAAACAGAACACTCAACACTGCTATCTAGCCCTGTCCTGAAACAGAACACTCAACACTGCTATCTAGCCCTGTCCTGAAACAGAACACTCAACACTTCTATCTAGCCCTGTCCTGAAACAGAACACTCAACACTGCTATCTAGCCCTGTCCTGAAACAGAACACTCAACACTGCTATCTATCTGGCCTGAAACAGAACACTCAACACTGTTATCTAGCCCTGTCCTGAAACAGAACACTGAACACTGCTATCTAGCCCTGTCCTGAAACAGAACACTCAACACTGCTATCTAGCCCTGTCCTGAAACAGAAAACTCAACACTGCTATCTACTGAAACAGAACACTCAACACTCTATCTAGCCCTGTCCTGAAACAGAACACTCAACACTGCTATCTAGCCCTGTCCTGAAACAGAACACTCAACACTGCTATCTAGCCCTGTCCTGAAACAGAACACTCAACACTGCTATCTAGCCCTGCCACTGCTATCTAGCCCTGTCCTGAAACAGAACACTCAACACTGCTATCTAGCCCTGTACTGAAACAGAACACTCAACACTGCTATCTAGCCCTGTCCTGAAACAGAACACTCAACACTGCTATCTAGCCCTGTCCTGAAACAGAACACTCAACACTTCTATCTAGCCCTGTCCTGAAACAGAACACTCAACACTGCTATCTAGCCCTGTCCTGAAACTAGAACACTCAACACTGTTATCTAGCCCTGTCCTGAAACAGAACACTGAACACTGCTATCTAGCCCTGTCCTGAAACAGAACACTCAACACTGCTATCTAGCCCTGTCCTGAACAGAACACTCAACACTGCTATCTAGCCCTGTCCTGAAACAGAACACTCAACACTGCTATCTAGCCCTGTCCTGAAACAGAACACTCAACACTGCTATCTAGCCCTGTCCTGAAACAGAACACTCAACACTGCTATCTAGCCCTGTCCTGGTCTAGAACAATCAACACTGTTATCTAGCCCTGTCCTGAAACAGAACACTCAACACTGCTATCTAGCCCTGTCCTGAAACAGAACACTCAACACTGCTATCTAGCCCTGTACTGAAACAGAAAACTCAACACTGCTATCTAGCCCTGTCCTGAAACAGAACACTCAACACTGCTATCTAGCCCTGTCCTGAAACAGAACACTCAACACTGCTATCTAGCCCTGTCCTGAAACAGAACACTCAACACTGCTATCTAGCCCTGTCCTGAAACAGAACACTCAACACTGCTATCTAGCCCTGTCCTGAAACAGAACACTCAACACTGCTATCTAGCCCTGTCCTGAAACAGAACACTCAACACTGCTATCTAGCCCTGTCCTGAAACAGAACACTCAACACTGCTATCTAGCCCTGTCCTGAAACAGAACACTCAACACTGCTATCTAGCCCTGTCCTGAAACAGAACACTCAACACTGCTATCTAGCCCTGTCCTGAAACAGAACACTCAACACTGCTATCTAGCCCTGTCCTGAAACAGAACACTCAACACTGCTATCTAGCCCTGTCCTGAAACAGAACACTCAACACTGCTATCTAGCCCTGTCCTGAAACAGAACACTCAACACTGCTATCTAGCCCTGTCCTGAAACAGAACACTCAACACTGCTATCTAGCCCTGTCCTGAAACAGAACACTCAACACTGTTATCTAGCCCTGTCCTGAAACAGAACACTGAACACTGCTATCTAGCCCTGTCCTGAAACAGAACACTCAACACTGCTATCTAGCCCTGTCCTGAAACAGAACACTCAACACTGCTATCTAGCCCTGTCCTGAAACTGAACACTCAACACTGCTATCTAGCCCTGTCCTGAAACTAGAACACTCAACACTGTTATCTAGCCCTGTCCTGAAACAGAACACTGAACACTGCTATCTAGCCCTGTCCTGAAACAGAACACTCAACACTGCTATCTAGCCCTGTACTGAAACAGAACACTCAACACTGCTATCTAGCCCTGTCCTGAAACAGAACACTCAACACTGCTATCTAGCCCTGTCCTGAAACAGAACACTCAACACTGCTATCTAGCCCTGTCCTGAAACAGAACACTCAACACTGCTATCTAGCCCTGTCCTGGTCTAGAACACTCAACACTGTTATCTAGCCCTGTCCTGAAACAGAACACTGAACACTGCTATCTAGCCCTGTCCTGAAACAGAACACTCAACACTGCTATCTAGCCCTGTACTGAAACAGAAAACTCAACACTGCTATCTAGCCCTGTCCTGAACTGAACACTCAACACTGCTATCTAGCCCTGTCCTGAAACAGAACACTCAACACTGCTATCTAGCCCTGTCCTGAAACAGAAAACTCAACACTGCTATCTAGCCCTGTCCTGGTCTAGAACAGAACACTGAACACTGCTATCTAGCCCTGTCCTGAAACAGAACACTCAACACTGCTATCTAGCCCTGTCCTGAAACAGAACACTCAACACTGCTATCTAGCCCTGTCCTGAAACAGAACACTCAACACTGCTATCTAGCCCTGTCCTGAAACAGAACACTCAACACTGCTATCTAGCCCTGTCCTGAAACAGAACACTCAACACTGCTATCTAGCCCTGTCCTGAAACAGAACACTCAACACTGCTATCTAGCCCTGTACTGAAACAGAACACTCAACACTGCTATCTAGCCCTGTCCTGAAACAGAACACTCAACACTGCTATCTAGCCCTGTCCTGAAACAGAACACTCAACACTTCTATCTAGCCCTGTCCTGAAACAGAACACTCAACACTGCTATCTAGCCCTGTCCTGAAACAGAACACTCAACACTGCTATCTAGCCCTGTCCTGAAACAGAACACTCAACACTGCTATCTAGCCCTGTACTGAAACAGAACACTCAACACTGCTATCTAGCCCTGTCCTGAAACAGAACACTCAACACTGCTATCTAGCCCTGTACTGAAACAGAACACTCAACACTGCTATCTAGCCCTGTCCTGAAACAGAACACTCAACACTTCTATCTAGCCCTGTCCTGAAACAGAACACTCAACACTGCTATCTAGCCCTGTCCTGAAACAGAACACTCAACACTGATATCTAGCCCTGTCCTGAAACAGAACACTCAACACTGTTATCTAGCCCTGTCCTGAAACAGAACACTCAACACTGCTATCTAGCCCTGTCCTGAAACAGAACACTCAACACTGCTATCTAGCCCTGTCCTGAAACAGAACACTCAACACTGCTATCTAGCCCTGTCCTGAAACAGAACACTCAACACTGCTATCTAGCCCTGTCCTGGTCTAGAACACTCAACACTGTTATCTAGCCCTGTCCTGAAACAGAACACTCAACACTGCTATCTAGCCCTGTCCTGAAACAGAACACTCAACACTGCTATCTAGCCCTGTCCTGAAACAGAACACTCAACACTGCTATCTAGCCCTGTCCTGAAACAGAACACTCAACACTGCTATCTAGCCCTGTCCTGAAACAGAACACTCAACACTGCTATCTAGCCCTGTCCTGAAACAGAACACTCAACACTGCTATCTAGCCCTGTCCTGGTCTAGAACACTCAACACTGTTATCTAGCCCTGTCCTGAAACAGAACACTGAACACTGCTATCTAGCCCTGTCCTGAAACAGAACACTCAACACTGCTATCTAGCCCTGTACTGAAACAGAAAACTCAACACTGCTATCTAGCCCTGTCCTGAACTGAACACTCAACACTGCTATCTAGCCCTGTCCTGAAACAGAACACTCAACACTGCTATCTAGCCCTGTCCTGAAACCGAACACTCAACACTGCTATCTAGCCCTGTCCTGGTCTAGAACACAACACTGAACACTGCTATCTAGCCCTGTCCTGAAACAGAACACTCAACACTGCTATCTAGCCCTGTCCTGAAACAGAACACTCAACACTGCTATCTAGCCCTGTCCTGAAACAGAACACTCAACACTTCTATCTAGCCCTGTCCTGAAACAGAACACTCAACACTGCTATCTAGCCCTGTCCTGAAAAAGAACACTCAACACTGATATCTAGCCCTGTCCTGAAACAGAACACTCAACACTGCTATCTAGCCCTGTCCTGAAACAGAACACTCAACACTGCTATCTAGCCCTGTACTGAAACAGAACACTCAACACTGCTATCTAGCCCTGTCCTGAAACAGAACACTCAACACTTCTATCTAGCCCTGTACTGAAACAGAACACTCAACACTGCTATCTAGCCCTGTCCTGAAACAGAACACTCAACACTGCTATCTAGCCCTGTCCTGAAACAGAACACTCAACACTGTCTATCTAGCCCTGTCCTGAAACAGAACACTCAACACTGCTATCTAGCCCTGTCCTGAAACAGAACACTCAACACTGCTATCTAGCCCTGTACTGAAACAGAACACTCAACACTGCTATCTAGCCCTGTCCTGAAACAGAACACTCAACACTGCTATCTAGCCCTGTCCTGAAACAGAACACTCAACACTGCTATCTAGCCCTGTCCTGAAACAGAACACTCAACACTGCTATCTAGCCCTGTCCTGAAACAGAACACTCAACACTGTTATCTAGCCCTGTCCTGAAACAGAACACTGAACACTGCTATCTAGCCCTGTCCTGAAACAGAACACTCAACACTGCTATCTAGCCCTGTCCTGAAACAGAACACTCAACACTGCTATCTAGCCCTGTCCTGAAAAGAACACTCAACACTGCTATCTAGCCCTGTCCTGGTCTAGAACACTCAACACTGTTATCTAGCCCTGTCCTGAAACAGAACACTGAACACTGCTATCTAGCCCTGTCCTGAAACAGAACACTCAACACTGCTATCTAGCCCTGTCCTGAAACAGAACACTCAACACTGCTATCTAGCCCTGTCCTGAAACAGAACACTCAACACTGCTATCTAGCCCTGTCCTGAAACAGAACACTCAACACTTCTATCTAGCCCTGTCCTGAAACAGAACACTCAACACTGCTATCTAGCCCTGTCCTGGTCTAGAACACTCAACACTGTTATCTAGCCCTGTCCTGAAACAGAACACTGAACACTGCTATCTAGCCCTGTCCTGAAACAGAACACTCAACACTGCTATCTAGCCCTGTACTGAAACAGAAAACTCAACACTGCTATCTAGCCCTGTCCTGAACAGAACACTCAACACTGCTATCTAGCCCTGTCCTGAAACAGAACACTCAACACTGCTATCTAGCCCTGTCCTGAAACAGAACACTCAACACTGCTATCTAGCCCTGTCCTGGTCTAGAACACTCAACACTGCTATCTAGCCCTGTCCTGAAACAGAACACTCAACACTGCTATCTAGCCCTGTACTGAAACAGAACACTCAACACTGCTATCTAGCCCTGTCCTGAAACAGAACACTCAACACTTCTATCTAGCCCTGTACTGAAACAGAACACTCAACACTGCTATCTAGCCCTGTCCTGAAACAGAACACTCAACACTGCTATCTAGCCCTGTCCTGAAACAGAACACTCAACACTGCTATCTAGCCCTGTCCTGAAACAGAACACTCAACACTGCTATCTAGCCCTGTACTGAAACAGAACACTCAACACTGCTATCTAGCCCTGTCCTGAAACAGAACACTCAACACTGCTATCTAGCCCTGTCCTGAAACAGAACACTCAACACTGCTATCTAGCCCTGTCCTGAAACAGAACACTCAACACTGCTATCTAGCCCTGTCCTGAAACAGAACACTCAACACTGTTATCTAGCCCTGTCCTGAAACAGAACACTGAACACTGCTATCTAGCCCTGTCCTGAAACAGAACACTCAACACTGCTATCTAGCCCTGTCCTGAAACAGAACACTCAACACTGCTATCTAGCCCTGTCCTGAAACAGAACACTCAACACTGCTATCTAGCCCTGTCCTGAAACAGAACACTCAACACTGTTATCTAGCCCTGTCCTGAAACAGAACACTCAACACTGCTATCTAGCCCTGTCCTGAAACAGAACACTCAACACTGCTATCTAGCCCTGTACTGAAACAGAACACTCAACACTGCTATCTAGCCCTGTCCTGAAACAGAACACTCAACACTGCTATCTAGCCCTGTCCTGAAACAGAACACTCAACACTTCTATCTAGCCCTGTCCTGAAACAGAACACTCAACACTGCTATCTAGCCCTGTCCTGGTCTAGAACACTCAACACTGTTATCTAGCCCTGTCCTGAAACAGAACACTGAACACTGCTATCTAGCCCTGTCCTGAAACAGAACACTCAACACTGCTATCTAGCCCTGTACTGAAACAGAAAACTCAACACTGCTATCTAGCCCTGTCCTGAACTGAACACTCAACACTGCTATCTAGCCCTGTCCTTAAACAGAACACTCAACACTGCTATCTAGCCCTGTCCTGAAACCAGAACACTCAACACTGCTATCTAGCCCTGTCCTGGTCTAGAACACTCAACACTGAACACTGCTATCTAGCCCTGTCCTGAAACAGAACACTCAACACTGCTATCTAGCCCTGTACTGAAACAGAACACTCAACACTGCTATCTAGCCCTGTCCTGAAACAGAACACTCAACACTTCTATCTAGCCCTGTACTGAAACAGAACACTCAACACTGCTATCTAGCCCTGTCCTGAAACAGAACACTCAACACTGCTATCTAGCCCTGTCCTGAAACAGAACACTCAACACTTCTATCTAGCCCTCTACTGAAACAGAACACTCAACACTGCTATCTAGCCCTGTCCTGAAACAGAACACTCAACACTGCTATCTAGCCCTGTCCTGAAACAGAACACTCAACACTTCTATCTAGCCCTGTACTGAAACAGAACACTCAACACTGCTATCTAGCCCTGTCCTGAAACAGAACACTCAACACTTCTATCTAGCCCTCTACTGAAACAGAACACTATCTATCTAGCCCTGTCCTGAAACAGAACACTCAACACTGCTATCTAGCCCTGTCCTGAAACAGAACACTCAACACTGTTATCTAGCCCTGTCCTGAAACAGAACACTGAACACTGCTATCTAGCCCTGTACTGAAACAGAACACTCAACACTGCTATCTAGCCCTGTCCTGAAACAGAACACGGAACACTGCTATCTAGCCCTGTACTGAAACAGAACACTCAACACTGCTATCTAGCCCTGTCCTGAAACAGAACACTCAACACTGCTATCTAGCCCTGTCCTGGTCTAGAACACTCAACACTGTTATCTAGCCCTGTCCTGAAACAGAACACTGAACACTGCTATCTAGCCCTGTCCTGAAACAGAACACTCAACACTGCTATCTAGCCCTGTCCTGGTCTAGAACACTCAACACTGTTATCTAGCCCTGTCCTGAAACAGAACACTCAACACTGCTATCTAGCCCTGTACTGAAACAGAAAACTCAACACTGCTATCTAGCCCTGTCCTGAAACAGAACACTCAACACTGCTATCTAGCTCTGTCCTGGTCTAGAACACTCAACACTGCTATCTAGCCCTGTCCTGGTCTAGAACACTCAACACTGCTATCTAGCCCTGTCCTGAACTGAACACTCAACACTGCTATCTAGCCCTGTCCTGAAACAGAACACTCAACACTGCTATCTAGCCCTGTCCTGAAACAGAACACTCAACACTGCTATCTAGCCCTGTCCTGAAACAGAACACTCAACACTTCTATCTAGCCCTGTACTGAAACAGAACACTGAACACTGCTATCTAGCCCTGTACTGAAACAGAACACTCAACACTGCTATCTAGCCCTGTCCTGAAACAGAACACTCAACACTTCTATCTAGCCCTGTACTGAAACAGAACACTCAACACTGCTATCTAGCCCTGTCCTGAAACCGAACACTCAACACTGCTATCTAGCCCTGTCCTGAAACAGAACACTCAACACTTCTATCTAGCCCTGTACTGAAACAGAACACTCAACACTGCTATCTAGCCCTGTCCTGAAACAGAACACTCAACACTTCTATCTATACTGAAACAGAACACTCAACACTGCTATCTAGCCCTGTCCTGAAACAGAACACTCAACACTGCTATCTAGCCCTGTCCTGAAACAGAACACTCAACACTGTTATCTAGCCCTGTCCTGAAACAGAACACTGAACACTGCTATCTAGCCCTGTACTGAAACAGAACACTCAACACTGCTATCTAGCCCTGTCCTGAAACAGAACACGGAACACTGCTATCTAGCCCTGTCCTGAAACAGAACAGAACACTCAACACTGCTATCTAGCCCTGTCCTGAAACCGAACACTCAACACTGCTATCTAGCCCTGTCCTGGTCTAGAACACTCAACACTGTTATCTAGCCCTGTCCTGAAACAGAACACTGAACACTGCTATCTAGCCCTGTCCTGAAACAGAACACTCAACACTGCTATCTAGCCCTGTCCTGGTCTAGAACACTTAACACTGTTATCTAGCCCTGTCCTGAAACAGAACACTGAACACTGCTATCTAGCCCTGTACTGAAACAGAACACTCAACACTGCTATCTGCCCTATCTAGCCCTGTCCTGAAACAGAACACTCAACACTGCTATCTATCTAGCTCAACTGTCCTAGCCCTGTCCTGAAACAGAACACTCAACACTGCTATCTAGCTCTGTCCTGGTCTAGAACACTCAACACTGCTATCTAGCCCTGTCCTGGAACTAGAACACTCAACACTGCTATCTAGCCCTGTCCTGAACTGAACACTCAACACTGCTATCTAGCCCTGTCCTGAAACAGAAAACTCAACACTGCTATCTAGCTCTGTCCTGAAACCGAACACTCAACACTGCTATCTAGCCCTGTCCTGGTCTAGAACACTCAACACTGTTATCTAGCCCTGTCCTGAAACAGAACACTGAACACTGCTATCTAGCCCTGTCCTGAAACAGAACACTCAACACTGCTATCTAGCCCTGTACTGAAACAGAAAACTCAACACTGCTATCTAGCCCTGTCCTGAACTGAACACTCAACACTGCTATCTAGCCCTGTCCTGAAACAGAACACTCAACACTGCTATCTAGCCCTGTCCTGAAACCGAACACTCAACACTGCTATCTAGCCCTGTCCTGAACTGAACACTGAACACTGCTATCTAGCCCTGTACTGAAACAGAACACTCAACACTGCTATCTAGCCCTGTCCTGAAACAGAACACGGAACACTGCTATCTAGCCCTGTCCTGAAACAGAACACTCAACACTGCTATCTAGCTCTGTCCTGAAACCGAACACTCAACACTGCTATCTAGCCCTGTCCTGGTCTAGAACACTCAACACTGTTATCTAGCCCTGTCCTGAAACAGAACACTGAACACTGCTATCTAGCCCTGTCCTGAAACCGAACACTCAACACTGCTATCTAGCCCTGTCCTGGTCTAGAACACTCAACACTGTTATCTAGCCCTGTCCTGAAACAGAACACTGAAACAGAACACTGAACACTGCTATCTAGCCCTGTACTGAAACAGAACACTCAACGCTGCTATCTAGCCCTGTCCTGAAACAGAACACTCAACACTGCTATCTAGCTCTGTCCTGGTCTAGAACACTCAACACTGAACACTCAACACTGCTATCTAGCCCTGTCCTGAACTGAACACTCAACACTGCTATCTAGCCCTGTCCTGAAACAGAACACTCAACACTGCTATCTAGCTCTGTCCTGAAACCGAACACTCAAACTGATATCTAGCCCTGTCCTGGTCTAGAACACTCAACACTGTTATCTAGCCCTGTCCTGAAACAGAACACTGAACACTGCTATCTAGCCCTGTCCTGAAACAGAACACTCAACACTGCTATCTAGCCTTGTACTGAAACAGAACACTCAACACTGCTATCTAGCCCTGTCCTGAAACAGAACACTCAACACTTCTATCTAGCCCTGTCCTGAAACAGAACACTCAACACTTCTATCTAGCCCTGTCCTGAAACAGAACACTCAACACTGCTATCTAGCCCTGTCCTGGTCTAGAACACTCAACACTGTTATCTAGCCCTGTCCTGAAACAGAACACTGAACACTGCTATCTAGCCCTGTCCTGAAACAGAACACTCAACACTGCTATCTAGCCCTGTACTGAAACAGAACACTCAACACTGCTATCTAGCCCTGTCCTGAAACAGAACACTCAACACTGCTATCTAGCCCTGTCCTGAAACAGAACACTCAACACTTCTATCTAGCCCTGTACTGAAACAGAACACTCAACACTGCTATCTAGCCCTGTACTGAAACAGAACACTCAACACTGCTATCTAGCCCTGTCCTGGAAACAGAACACTCAACACTTCTATCTAGCCCTGTACTGAAACAGAACACTCAACACTGCTATCTAGCCCTGTCCTGAAACAGAACACTCAACACTGCTATCTAGCCCTGTCCTGAAACAGAACACTCAACACTGCTATCTAGCCCTGTCCTGAAACAGAACACTGAACACTGCTATCTAGCCCTGTACTGAAACAGAACACTCAACACTGCTATCTAGCCCTGTCCTGAAACAGAACACTCAACACTGCTATCTAGCCCTGTCCTGAAACAGAACACTCAACACTGCTATCTAGCCCTGTCCTGAAACAGAACACTCAACACTTCTATCTAGCCCTGTCCTGAAACAGAACACTCAACACTGCTATCTAGCCCTGTCCTGGTCTAGAACACTCAACACTGTTATCTAGCCCTGTCCTGAAACAGAACACTGAACACTGCTATCTAGCCCTGTACTGAAACAGAACACTCAACACTGCTATCTAGCCCTGTCCTGAAACAGAACACTCAACACTTCTATCTAGCCCTGTACTGAAACAGAACACTCAACACTGCTATCTAGCCCTGTCCTGAAACAGAACACTGAACACTGCTATCTAGCCCTGTACTGAAACAGAACACTCAACACTGCTATCTAGCCCTGTCCTGAAACAGAACACTCAACACTGCTATCTAGCCCTGTCCTGAAACAGAACACTCAACACTGCTATCTAGCCCTGTCCTGAAACAGAACACTCAACACTGCTATCTAGCCCTGTCCTGGTCTAGAACACTCAACACTGTTATCTAGCCCTGTCCTGAAACAGAACACTGAACACTGCTATCTAGCCCTGTCCTGAAACCGAACACTCAACACTGCTATCTAGCCCTGTCCTGGTCTAGAACACTCAACACTGTTATCTAGCCCTGTCCTGAAACAGAACACTGAACACTGCTATCTAGCCCTGTACTGAAACAGAACACTCAACGCTGCTATCTAGCCCTGTCCTGAAACAGAACACTCAACACTGCTATCTAGCTCTGTCCTGGTCTAGAACACTCAACACTGCTATCTAGCCCTGTCCTGAACTGAACACTCAACACTGCTATCTAGCCCTGTCCTGAACAGAACACTCAACACTGCTATCTAGCCCTGTCCTGAAACAGAACACTCAACACTGCTATCTAGCTCTGTCCTGAAACAGAACACTCAACACTGCTATCTAGCCCTGTCCTGGTCTAGAACACTCAACACTGTTATCTAGCCCTGTCCTGAAACAGAACACTGAACACTGCTATCTAGCCCTGTCCTGAAACAGAACACTCAACACTGCTATCTAGCCCTGTACTGAAACAGAAAACTCAACACTGCTATCTAGCCCTGTCCTGAACTGAACACTCAACACTGCTATCTAGCCCTGTCCTGAAACAGAACACTCAACACTGCTATCTAGCCCTGTCCTGAAACAGAACACTCAACACTGCTATCTAGCCCTGTCCTGGTCTAGAACACTCAACACTGTTATCTAGCCCTGTCCTGAAACAGAACACTGAACACTGCTATCTAGCCCTGTCCTGAAACAGAACACTCAACACTGCTATCTAGCCCTGTACTGAAACAGAACACTCAACACTGCTATCTAGCCCTGTCCTGAAACAGAACACTCAACACTTCTATCTAGCCCTGTCCTGAAACAGAACACTCAACACTTCTATCTAGCCCTGTCCTGAAACAGAACACTCAACACTGCTATCTAGCCCTGTCCTGGTCAGAACACTCAACACTGTTATCTAGCCCTGTCCTGAAACAGAACACTGAACACTGCTATCTAGCCCTGTCCTGAAACAGAACACTCAACACTGCTATCTAGCCCTGTCCTGAAACAGAACACTCAACACTGCTATCTAGCCCTGTACTGAAACAGAACACTCAACACTGCTATCTAGCCCTGTCCTGAAACAGAACACTCAACACTGCTATCTAGCCCTGTACTGAAACAGAACACTCAACACTGCTATCTAGCCCTGTACTGAAACAGAACACTCAACACTGCTATCTAGCCCTGTCCTGAAACAGAACACTCAACACTTCTATCTAGCCCTGTACTGAAACAGAACACTCAACACTGCTATCTAGCCCTGTCCTGAAACAGAACACTCAACACTGCTATCTAGCCCTGTCCTGAAACAGAACACTCAACACTGTTATCTAGCCCTGTCCTGAAACAGAACACTGAACACTGCTATCTAGCCCTGTACTGAAACAGAACACTCAACACTGCTATCTAGCCCTGTCCTGAAACAGAACACTCAACACTGCTATCTAGCCCTGTCCTGAAACCGAACACTCAACACTGCTATCTAGCCCTGTCCTGGTCTAGAACACTCAACACTGTTATCTAGCCCTGTCCTGAAACATAACACTGAACACTGCTATATAGCCCTGTCCTGAAACAGAACACTCAACACTGCTATCTAGCCCTGTACTGAAACAGAACACTCAACACTGCTATCTAGCCCTGTCCTGAAACAGAACACTCAACACTTATATCTAGCCCTGTCCTGAAACAGAACACTCAACACTTCTATCTAGCCCTGTCCTGAAACAGAACACTCAACACTGCTATCTAGCCCTGTCCTGGTCTAGAACACTCAACACTGTTATCTAGCCCTGTCCTGAAACAGAACACTGAACACTGCTATCTAGCCCTGTCCTGAAACAGAACACTCAACACTGCTATCTAGCCCTGTACTGAAACAGAAAACTCAACACTGCTATCTAGCCCTGTCCTGAACTGAACACTCAACACTGCTATCTAGCCCTGTCCTGAAACAGAACACTCAACACTGCTATCTAGCCCTGTCCTGAAACCGAACACTCAACACTGCTATCTAGCCCTGTCCTGGTCTAGAACACTCAACACTGAACACTGCTATCTAGCCCTGTCCTGAAACAGAACACTCAACACTGCTATCTAGCCCTGTACTGAAACAGAACACTCAACACTGCTATCTAGCCCTGTCCTGAAACAGAACACTCAACACTTCTATCTAGCCCTGTACTGAAACAGAACACTCAACACTGCTATCTAGCCCTGTCCTGAAACAGAACACTCAACACTGCTATCTAGCCCTGTCCTGAAACAGAACACTCAACACTTCTATCTAGCCCTGTACTGAAACAGAACACTCAACACTGCTATCTAGCCCTGTCCTGAAACAGAACACTCAACACTGCTATCTAGCCCTGTCCTGAAACAGAACACTCAACACTTCTATCTAGCCCTGTACTGAAACAGAACACTCAACACTGCTATCTAGCCCTGTCCTGAAACAGAACACTCAACACTTCTATCTAGCCCTGTACTGAAACAGAACACTCAACACTGCTATCTAGCCCTGTCCTGAAACAGAACACTCAACACTGCTATCTAGCCCTGTCCTGAAACAGAACACTCAACACTGTTATCTAGCCCTGTCCTGAAACAGAACACTGAACACTGCTATCTAGCCCTGTACTGAAACAGAACACTCAACACTGCTATCTAGCCCTGTCCTGAAACAGAACACGGAACACTGCTATCTAGCCCTGTCCTGAAACAGAACACTCAACACTGCTATCTAGCTCTGTCCTGAAACAGAACACTCAACACTGCTATCTAGCCCTGTCCTGGTCTAGAACACTCAACACTGTTATCTAGCCCTGTCCTGAAACAGAACACTGAACACTGCTATCTAGCCCTGTCCTGAAACCGAACACTCAACACTGCTATCTAGCCCTGTCCTGGTCTAGAACACTCAACACTGTTATCTAGCCCTGTCCTGAAACAGAACACTGAACACTGCTATCTAGCCCTGTACTGAAACAGAACACTCAACGCTGCTATCTAGCCCTGTCCTGAAACAGAACACTCAACACTGCTATCTAGCTCTGTCCTGGTCTAGAACACTCAACACTGCTATCTAGCCCTGTCCTGGTCTAGAACACTCAACACTGCTATCTAGCCCTGTCCTGAACTGAACACTCAACACTGCTATCTAGCCCTGTCCTGAAACAGAAAACTCAACACTGCTATCTAGCTCTGTCCTGAAACCGAACACTCAACACTGCTATCTAGCCCTGTCCTGGTCTAGAACACTCAACACTGTTATCTAGCCCTGTCCTGAAACAGAACACTGAACACTGCTATCTAGCCCTGTCCTGAAACAGAACACTCAACACTGCTATCTAGCCCTGTACTGAAACAGAAAACTCAACACTGCTATCTAGCCCTGTCCTGAACTGAACACTCAACACTGCTATCTAGCCCTGTCCTGAAACAGAACACTCAACACTGCTATCTAGCCCTGTCCTGAAACTGAACACTCAACACTGTTATCTAGCCCTGTCCTGAAACAGAACACTGAACACTGCTATCTAGCCCTGTCCTGAAACAGAACACTCAACTCTGCTATCTAGCCCTGTACTGAAACAGAACACTCAACACTGCTATCTAGCCCTGTCCTGAAACAGAACACTCAACACTTCTATCTAGCCCTGTCCTGAAACAGAACACTCAACACTTCTATCTAGCCCTGTCCTGAAACAGAACACTCAACACTGCTATCTAGCCCTGTCCTGGTCTAGAACACTCAACACTGTTATCTAGCCCTGTCCTGAAACAGAACACTGAACACTGCTATCTAGCCCTGTCCTGAAACAGAACACTCAACACTGCTATCTAGCCCTGTCCTGAAACAGAACTCAACACTGCTATCTAGCCCTGTCCTGAAACAGAACACTCAACACTGCTATCTAGCCCTGTCCTGAAACAGAACACTCAACACTGCTATCTAGCCCTGTCCTGAAACAGAACACTCAACACTTCTATCTAGCCCTGTACTGAAACAGAACACTCAACACTGCTATCTAGCCCTGTCCTGAAACAGAACACTCAACACTGCTATCTAGCCCTGTCCTGAAACAGAACACTCAACACTGTTATCTAGCCCTGTCCTGAAACAGAACACTGAACACTGCTATCTAGCCCTGTACTGAAACAGAACACTCAACACTGCTATCTAGCCCTGTCCTGAAACAGAACACTCAACACTGCTATCTAGCCCTGTCCTGAAACCGAACACTCAACACTGCTATCTAGCCCTGTCCTGGTCTAGAACACTCAACACTGTTATCTAGCCCTGTCCTGAAACATAACACTGAACACTGCTATATAGCCCTGTCCTGAAACAGAACACTCAACACTGCTATCTAGCCCTGTACTGAAACAGAACACTCAACACTGCTATCTAGCCCTGTCCTGAAACAGAACACTCAACACTTATATCTAGCCCTGTCCTGAAACAGAACACTGAACACTTCTATCTAGCCCTGTCCTGAAACAGAACACTCAACACTGCTATCTAGCCCTGTCCTGGTCTAGAACACTCAACACTGTTATCTAGCCCTGTCCTGAAACAGAACACTGAACACTGCTATCTAGCCCTGTCCTGAAACAGAACACTCAACACTGCTATCTAGCCCTGTCCTGAAACAGAAAACTCAACATTGCTATCTAGCCCTGTCCTGAACTGAACACTCAACACTGCTATCTAGCCCTGTCCTGAAACAGAACACTCAACACTGCTATCTAGCCCTGTCCTGAAACCGAACACTCAACACTGCTATCTAGCCCTGTCCTGGTCTAGAACACTCAACACTGAACACTGCTATCTAGCCCTGTCCTGAAACAGAAAACTCAACACTGCTATCTAGCCCTGTACTGAAACAGAACACTCAACACTGCTATCTAGCCCTGTCCTGAAACAGAACACTCAACACTTCTATCTAGCCCTGTACTGAAACAGAACACTCAACACTGCTATCTAGCCCTGTACTGAAACAGAACACTCAACACTGCTATCTAGCCCTGTCCTGAAACAGAACACTCAACACTTCTATCTAGCCCTCTACTGAAACAGAACACTCAACACTGCTATCTAGCCCTGTCCTGAAACCGAACACTCAACACTGCTATCTAGCCCTGTCCTGAAACAGAACACTCAACACTTCTATCTAGCCCTGTACTGAAACAGAACACTCAACACTGCTATCTAGCCCTGTCCTGAAACAGAACACTCAACACTTCTATCTAGCCCTCTACTGAAACAGAACACTCAACACTGCTATCTAGCCCTGTCCTGAAACAGAACACTCAACACTGCTATCTAGCCCTGTCCTGAAACAGAACACTCAACACTGTTATCTAGCCCTGTCCTGAAACAGAACACTGAACACTGCTATCTAGCCCTGTACTGAAACAGAACACTCAACACTGCTATCTAGCCCTGTCCTGAAACAGAACACGGAACACTGCTATCTAGCCCTGTCCTGAAACAGAACACTCAACACTGCTATCTAGCTCTGTCCTGAAACCGAACACTCAACACTGCTATCTAGCCCTGTCCTGGTCTAGAACACTCAACACTGTTATCTAGCCCTGTCCTGAAACAGAACACTGAACACTGCTATCTAGCCCTGTCCTGAAACCGAACACTCAACACTGCTATCTAGCCCTGTCCTGGTCTAGAACACTCAACACTGTTATCTAGCCCTGTCCTGAAACAGAACACTGAACACTGCTATCTAGCCCTGTACTGAAACAGAACACTCAACGCTGCTATCTAGCCCTGTCCTGAAACAGAACACTCAACACTGCTATCTAGCTCTGTCCTGGTCTAGAACACTCAACACTGCTATCTAGCCCTGTCCTGGTCTAGAACACTCAACACTGCTATCTAGCCCTGTCCTGAACTGAACACTCAACACTGCTATCTAGCCCTGTCCTGAAACAGAAAACTCAACACTGCTATCTAGCTCTGTCCTGAAACCGAACACTCAACACTGCTATCTAGCCCTGTCCTGAAACAGAACACTCAACACTTCTATCTAGCCCTGTACTGAAACAGAACACTGAACACTGCTATCTAGCCCTGTACTGAAACAGAACACTCAACGCTGCTATCTAGCCCTGTCCTGAAACAGAACACTCAACACTTCTATCTAGCCCTCTACTGAAACAGAACACTCAACACTGCTATCTAGCCCTGTCCTGAAACCGAACACTCAACACTGCTATCTAGCCCTGTCCTGAAACAGAACACTCACCACTTCTATCTAGCCCTGTACTGAAACAGAACACTCAACACTGCTATCTAGCCCTGTCCTGAAACAGAACACTCAACACTTCTATCTAGCCCTCTACTGAAACAGAACACTCAACACTGCTATCTAGCCCTGTCCTGAAACAGAACACTCAACACTGCTATCTAGCCCTGTCCTGAA
The DNA here is from genome assembly GCF_036934945.1 of Oncorhynchus masou masou. NCBI lineage: Eukaryota > Metazoa > Chordata > Actinopteri > Salmoniformes > Salmonidae > Oncorhynchus > Oncorhynchus masou. The sequence continues at coordinate 10,659,117 of NC_088242.1, forward strand.
ACAGAACACTCAACACTGTTATCTAGCCCTGTCCTGAAACAGAACACTGAACACTGCTATCTAGCCCTGTACTGAAACAGAACACTCAACACTGCTATCTAGCCCTGTCCTGAAACAGAACACGGAACACTGCTATCTAGCCCTGTCCTGAAACAGAACACTCAACACTGCTATCTAGCTCTGTCCTGAAACCGAACACTCAACACTGCTATCTAGCCCTGTCCTGGTCTAGAACACTCAACACTGTTATCTAGCCCTGTCCTGAAACAGAACACTGAACACTGCTATCTAGCCCTGTCCTGAAACCGAACACTCAACACTGCTATCTAGCCCTGTCCTGGTCTAGAACACTCAACACTGTTATCTAGCCCTGTCCTGAAACAGAACACTGAACACTGCTATCTAGCCCTGTACTGAAACAGAACACTCAACACTGCTATCTAGCCCTGTCCTGAAACAGAACACTCAACACTGCTATCTAGCTCTGTCCTGGTCTAGAACACTCAACACTGCTATCTAGCCCTGTCCTGGTCTAGAACACTCAACACTGCTATCTAGCCCTGTCCTGAACTGAACACTCAACACTGCTATCTAGCCCTGTCCTGAAACAGAAAACTCAACACTGCTATCTAGCTCTGTCCTGAAACCGAACACTCAACACTGCTATCTAGCCCTGTCCTGGTCTAGAACACTCAACACTGTTATCTAGCCCTGTCCTGAAACAGAACACTGAACACTGCTATCTAGCCCTGTCCTGAAACAGAACACTCAACACTGCTATCTAGCCCTGTACTGAAACAGAAAACTCAACACTGCTATCTAGCCCTGTCCTGAACTGAACACTCAACACTGCTATCTAGCCCTGTCCTGAAACAGAACACTCAACACTGCTATCTAGCCCTGTCCTGAAACAGAACACTGAACACTGCTATCTAGCCCTGTCCTGAAACTGAACACTCAACACTGCTATCTAGCCCTGTACTGAAACAGAACACTCAACACTGCTATCTAGCCCTGTCCTGAAACAGAACACGGAACACTGCTATCTAGCCCTGTCCTGAAACAGAACACTCAACACTGCTATCTAGCCCTGTCCTGAAAACCGAACACTCAACACTGCTATCTAGCCCTGTCCTGGTCTAGAACACTCAACACTGTTATCTAGCCCTGTCCTGAAACAGAACACTGAACACTGCTATCTAGCCCTGTCCTGAAACCGAACACTCAACACTGCTATCTAGCCCTGTCCTGGTCTAGAACACTCAACACTGTTATCTAGCCCTGTCCTGAAACAGAACACTGAAACAGAACACTGAACACTGCTATCTAGCCCTGTCCTGAAACAGAACACTCAACACTGCTATCTAGCCCTGTCCTGAAACAGAACACTCAACACTGCTATCTAGCTCTGTCCTGGTCTAGAACACTCAACACTGCTATCTAGCCCTGTCCTGAAACTAGAACACTCAACACTGCTATCTAGCCCTGTCCTGAAAACACTCAACACTGCTATCTAGCCCTGTCCTGAAACAGAACACTCAACACTGCTATCTAGCTCTGTCCTGAAACCGAACACTCAACACTGCTATCTAGCCCTGTCCTGGTCTAGAACACTCAACACTGTTATCTAGCCCTGTCCTGAAACAGAACACTGAACACTGCTATCTAGCCCTGTCCTGAAACAGAACACTCAACACTGCTATCTAGCCCTGTCCTGAACTGAACACTCAACACTGCTATCTAGCCCTGTCCTGAAACAGAACACTCAACACTGCTATCTAGCCCTGTCCTGAAACCGAACACTCAACACTGCTATCTAGCCCTGTCCTGGTCTAGAACACTCAACACTGTTATCTAGCCCTGTCCTGAAACAGAACACTGAACACTGCTATATAGCCCTGTCCTGAAACAGAACACTCAACACTGCTATCTAGCCTTGTACTGAAACAGAACACTCAACACTGCTATCTAGCCCTGTCCTGAAACAGAACACTCAACACTTCTATCTAGCCCTGTCCTGAAACAGAACACTCAACACTTCTATCTAGCCCTGTCCTGAAACAGAACACTCAACACTGCTATCTAGCCCTGTCCTGGTCTAGAACACTCAACACTGTTATCTAGCCCTGTCCTGAAACAGAACACTGAACACTGCTATCTAGCCCTGTCCTGAAACAGAACACTCAACACTGCTATCTAGCCCTGTACTGAAACAGAAAACTCAACACTGCTATCTAGCCCTGTCCTGAACTGAACACTCAACACTGCTATCTAGCCCTGTCCTGAAACAGAACACTCAACACTGCTATCTAGCCCTGTCCTGAAACAGAACACTCAACACTGCTATCTAGCCCTGTCCTGAAACAGAACACTCAACACTGCTATCTAGCCCTGTCCTGAAACAGAACACTCAACACTTCTATCTAGCCCTGTCCTGAAACAGAACACTCAACACTGCTATCTAGCCCTGTACTGAAACAGAACACTCAACACTGCTATCTAGCCCTGTCCTGAAACAGAACCTCAACACTTCTATCTAGCCCTGTACTGAAACAGAACACTCAACACTGCTATCTAGCCCTGTCCTGAAACAGAACACTCAACACTGCTATCTAGCCCTGTCCTGAAACAGAACACTCAACACTGTTATCTAGCCCTGTCCTGAAACAGAACACTGAACACTGCTATCTAGCCCTGTACTGAAACAGAACACTCAACACTTCTATCTAGCCCTGTCCTGAAACAGAACACTCAACACTTCTATCTAGCCCTGTCCTGAAACAGAACACTCAACACTGCTATCTAGCCCTGTCCTGGTCTAGAACACTCAACACTGTTATCTAGCCCTGTCCTGAAACAGAACACTGAACACTGCTATCTAGCCCTGTCCTGAAACAGAACACTCAACACTGCTATCTAGCCCTGTACTGAAACAGAAAACTCAACACTGCTATCTAGCCCTGTCCTGAACTGAACACTCAACACTGCTATCTAGCCCTGTCCTGAAACAGAACACTCAACACTGCTATCTAGCCCTGTCCTGAAACAGAACACTCAACACTGCTATCTAGCCCTGTACTGAAACAGAACACTCAACACTGCTATCTAGCCCTGTCCTGAAACAGAACACTCAACACTTCTATCTAGCCCTGTACTGAAACAGAACACTCAACACTGCTATCTAGCCCTGTACTGAAACAGAACACTCAACACTGCTATCTAGCCCTGTCCTGAAACAGAACACTCAACACTTCTATCTAGCCCTGTACTGAAACAGAACACTCAACACTGCTATCTAGCCCTGTCCTGAAACAGAACACTCAACACTGCTATCTAGCCCTGTCCTGAAACAGAACACTCAACACTGTTATCTAGCCCTGTCCTGAAACAGAACACTGAACACTGCTATCTAGCCCTGTACTGAAACAGAACACTCAACACTGCTATCTAGCCCTGTCCTGAAACAGAACACTCAACACTGCTATCTAGCCCTGTCCTGAAACAGAACACTCAACACTGCTATCTAGCCCTGTCCTGAAACAGAACACTCAACACTGCTATCTAGCCCTGTCCTGAAACAGAACACTCAACACTTCTATCTAGCCCTGTCCTGAAACAGAACACTCAACACTTCTATCTAGCCCTGTCCTGAAACAGAACACTCAACACTGCTATCTAGCCCTGTCCTGGTCTAGAACACTCAACACTGTTATCTAGCCCTGTCCTGAAACAGAACACTGAACACTGCTATCTAGCCCTGTACTGAAACAGAACACTCAACACTGCTATCTAGCCCTGTCCTGAAACAGAACACTCAACACTTCTATCTAGCCCTGTACTGAAACAGAACACTCAACACTGCTATCTAGCCCTGTCCTGAAACAGAACACTCAACACTGCTATCTAGCCCTGTCCTGAAACAGAACACTCAACACTGTTATCTAGCCCTGTCCTGAAACAGAACACTGAACACTGCTATCTAGCCCTGTACTGAAACAGAACACTCAACACTGCTATCTAGCCCTGTCCTGAAACAGAACACGGAACACTGCTATCTAGCCCTGTCCTGAAACAGAACACTCAACACTGCTATCTAGCTCTGTCCTGAAACCGAACACTCAACACTGCTATCTAGCCCTGTCCTGGTCTAGAACACTCAACACTGTTATCTAGCCCTGTCCTGAAACAGAACACTGAACACTGCTATCTAGCCCTGTCCTGAAACCGAACACTCAACACTTCTATCTAGCCCTGTACTGAAACAGAACACTCAACACTGCTATCTAGCCCTGTACTGAAACAGAACACTCAACACTGCTATCTAGCCCTGTCCTGAAACAGAACACTCAACACTTCTATCTAGCCCTGTACTGAAACAGAACACTCAACACTGCTATCTAGCCCTGTCCTGAAACAGAACACTCAACACTGCTATCTAGCCCTGTCCTGAAACAGAACACTCAACACTGTTATCTAGCCCTGTCCTGAAACAGAACACTGAACACTGCTATCTAGCCCTGTACTGAAACAGAACACTCAACACTGCTATCTAGCCCTGTCCTGAAACAGAACACGGAACACTGCTATCTAGCCCTGTCCTGAAACAGAACACTCAACACTGCTATCTAGCTCTGTCCTGAAACCGAACACTCAACACTGCTATCTAGCCCTGTCCTGGTCTAGAACACTCAACACTGTTATCTAGCCCTGTCCTGAAACAGAACACTGAACACTGCTATCTAGCCCTGTCCTGAAACCGAACACTCAACACTGCTATCTAGCCCTGTCCTGGTCTAGAACACTCAACACTGTTATCTAGCCCTGTCCTGAAACAGAACACTGAACACTGCTATCTAGCCCTGTACTGAAACAGAACACTCAACGCTGCTATCTAGCCCTGTCCTGAAACAGAACACTCAACACTGATATCTAGCTCTGTCCTGGTCTAGAACACTCAACACTGCTATCTAGCCCTGTCCTGGTCTAGAACACTCAACACTGCTATCTAGCCCTGTCCTGAACTGAACACTCAACACTGCTATCTAGCCCTGTCCTGAAACAGAACACTCAACACTGCTATCTAGCTCTGTCCTGAAACAGAACACTCAACACTGCTATCTAGCCCTGTCCTGGTCTAGAACACTCAACACTGTTATCTAGCCCTGTCCTGAAACAGAACACTGAACACTGCTATCTAGCCCTGTCCTGAAACAGAACACTCAACACTGCTATCTAGCCCTGTACTGAAACAGAAAACTCAACACTGCTATCTAGCCCTGTCCTGAACTGAACACTCAACACTGCTATCTAGCCCTGTCCTGAAACAGAACACTCAACACTGCTATCTAGCCCTGTCCTGAAACCGAACACTCAACACTGCTATCTAGCCCTGTCCTGGTCTAGAACACTCAACACTGTTATCTAGCCCTGTCCTGAAACAGAACACTGAACACTGCCATATAGCCCTGTCCTGAAACAGAACACTCAACACTGCTATCTAGCCCTGTACTGAAACAGAACACTCAACACTGCTATCTAGCCCTGTCCTGAAACAGAACACTCAACACTTCTATCTAGCCCTGTCCTGAAACAGAACACTCAACACTTCTATCTAGCCCTGTCCTGAAACAGAACACTCAACACTGCTATCTAGCCCTGTCCTGAACTGAACACTCAACACTGCTATCTAGCCCTGTCCTGAAACAGAACACTCAACACTGCTATCTAGCCCTGTCCTGAAACAGAACACTCAACACTGCTATCTAGCCCTGTACTGAAACAGAACACTCAACACTGTTATCTAGCCCTGTCCTGAAACAGAACACTGAACACTGCTATCTAGCCCTGTACTGAAACAGAACACTCAACACTGCTATCTAGCCCTGTCCTGAAACAGAACACTCAACACTGCTATCTAGCCCTGTCCTGAAACCGAACACTCAACACTGCTATCTAGCCCTGTCCTGGTCTAGAACACTCAACACTGTTATCTAGCCCTGTCCTGAAACATAACACTGAACACTGCTATATAGCCCTGTCCTGAAACAGAACACTCAACACTGCTATCTAGCCCTGTACTGAAACAGAACACTCAACACTGCTATCTAGCCCTGTCCTGAAACAGAACACTCAACACTTATATCTAGCCCTGTCCTGAAACAGAACACTCAACACTTCTATCTAGCCCTGTCCTGAAACAGAACACTCAACACTGCTATCTAGCCCTGTCCTGGTCTAGAACACTCAACACTGTTATCTAGCCCTGTCCTGAAACAGAACACTGAACACTGCTATCTAGCCCTGTCCTGAAACAGAACACTCAACACTGCTATCTAGCCCTGTACTGAAACAGAAAACTCAACACTGCTATCTAGCCCTGTCCTGAACTGAACACTCAACACTGCTATCTAGCCCTGTCCTGAAACAGAACACTCAACACTGCTATCTAGCCCTGTCCTGAAACCGAACACTCAACACTGCTATCTAGCCCTGTCCTGGTCTAGAACACTCAACACTGTTATCTAGCCCTGTCCTGAAACAGAACACTGAACACTGCTATCTAGCCCTGTCCTGAAACAGAACACTCAACACTGCTATCTAGCCCTGTACTGAAACAGAACACTCAACACTGCTATCTAGCCCTGTCCTGAAACAGAACACTCAACACTTCTATCTAGCCCTGTACTGAAACAGAACACTCAACACTGCTATCTAGCCCTGTACTGAAACAGAACACTCAACACTGCTATCTAGCCCTGTCCTGAAACAGAACACTCAACACTTCTATCTAGCCCTCTACTGAAACAGAACACTCAACACTGCTATCTAGCCCTGTCCTGAAACCGAACACTCAACACTGCTATCTAGCCCTGTCCTGAAACAGAACACTCAACACTTCTATCTAGCCCTGTACTGAAACAGAACACTCAACACTGCTATCTAGCCCTGTCCTGAAACAGAACACTCAACACTTCTATCTAGCCCTCTACTGAAACAGAACACTCAACACTGCTATCTAGCCCTGTCCTGAAACAGAACACTCAACACTGCTATCTAGCCCTGTCCTGAAACAGAACACTCAACACTGTTATCTAGCCCTGTCCTGAAACAGAACACTGAACACTGCTATCTAGCCCTGTACTGAAACAGAACACTCAACACTGCTATCTAGCCCTGTCCTGAAACAGAACACGGAACACTGCTATCTAGCCCTGTCCTGAAACAGAACACTCAACACTGCTATCTAGCTCTGTCCTGAAACCGAACACTCAAACTGCTATCTAGCCCTGTCCTGGTCTAGAACACTCAACACTGTTATCTAGCCCTGTCCTGAAACAGAACACTGAACACTGCTATCTAGCCCTGTCCTGGTCTAGAACACTCAACACTGTTATCTAGCCCTGTCCTGAAACAGAACACTGAACACTGCTATCTAGCCCTGTCCTGAAACAGAACACTCAACACTGCTATCTAGCCCTGTCCTGAAACAGAACACTCAACACTTCTATCTAGCCCTGTCCTGAAACAGAACACTCAACACTTCTATCTAGCCCTGTCCTGAAACAGAACACTCAACACTGCTATCTAGCCCTGTCCTGGTACAGAACACTCAACACTGCTATCTAGCCCTGTCCTGGTCTAGAACACTCAACACTGCTATCTAGCCCTGTCCAGAAACAGAATACTCAACACTGCTATCAAGCCCTGTCCTGAAACAGGACAATCAACAATGCTATCTAACCCTGTCCTGAAACAGAACACTCAACACTGCTATCAAACCCTGTCCTGAAACAGAACACTCAACACTGCTATCTAGCCCTGTCCTGAAACCGAACACTCAACACTGCTATCTAGCCCTGTCCTGGTCTAGAACACTCACCACTGCTATCTAGCCCTGTCCTTAAACAGAACACTCAACACTGTATCTAGCCCTGTCCTGAATCAGAACACTCAACACTGCTATCTAGCCCTGTCCTGAACTGAACACTCAACACTGCTATCAAGCCCTGTCTTGGTACAGAACACTCAACACTGCTATCTAGCCCTGTCCTGAAACAGAACACGCAACACTGCTATGTAGCCCTGTCCTGAAACAGAACACTCAACACTGCTATCTAGCCCTGTCCTGAACTGAACACTCAACACTGCTATCTAGCCCTGTCCTGAATCAGAACACTCAACACTGCTATCTAGCCCTGTCCTGGTACAGAACACTCAACACTGCTATCTAGCCCTGTCCTGGTCTAGAACACTCAACACTGCTATCTAGCCCTGTCCTGAATCAGAACACTCAACACTGCTATCTAGCCCTGTCTTGGTACAGAACACTCAACACTGCTATCTAGCCCTGTCCGGAAACAGAACACTCAACACTCTATCTAGCCCTGTCCTGAAACAGAACACTCAACACTGCTATCTAGCCCTGTCCTGAAACAGAACACTCAACACTGCTATCTAGCCCTGTCCTGAACTGAACACTCAACACTGCTATCTAGCCCTGTCCTGAAACAGAACACTCAACACTGCTATCTAGCCCTGTTCTGAAACAGGACACTCAACACTGCTTTCTAGCCCTGTCCTGAAGCAGAACACTCAACACTGCTGTCTAGCCCTGTCCTGAAACAGAACACTCAACACTGCTATCTAGCCCTTTCATGGTACAGAACACTCAACACTGCTATCTAGCCCTGTCCTGGTACAGAACACTCAACACTGCTGACTAGCCCTGTCCTGGTACAGAACACTCAACACTGCTGCATCGCCCTGTCCTGGACTAGAACACTCAACACTGCTATCTAGCTCTGTCCTGAAACAGAACACTACACACTGCTATCTAGTCCTGTCCTGGTACAGAACAGGGCTCAACACTGTTGTCTAGCCCTGTCCTAAAACAGAACACTCAACACTGCTATCTAGCCCTGTTCTGAAACAGGACACTCAACACTGCTGTCTAGCCCTGTCCTGAAACAGAACACTCAACACTGCTATCTAGCCCTGTCCTGGTACAGAACACTCAACACTGCTATCTAGCCCTGTCCTGAATCAGAACACTCAACACTGCTATCTAGCCCTGTCCTGGTACAGAACACTCAACACTTCTATCTAGCCCTCTACTGAAACAGAACACTCAACACTGCTATCTAGCCCTGTCCTGAAACAGAACACTCAACACTGCTATCTAGCCCTGTCCTGAAACAGAACACTCAACACTGTTATCTAGCCCTGTCCTGAAACAGAACACTGAACACTGCTATCTAGCCCTGTACTGAAACAGAACACTCAACACTGCTATCTAGCCCTGTCCTGAAACAGAACACGGAACACTGCTATCTAGCCCTGTCCTGAAACAGAACACTCAACACTGCTATCTAGCTCTGTCCTGAAACCGAACACTCAAACTGCTATCTAGCCCTGTCCTGGTCTAGAACACTCAACACTGTTATCTAGCCCTGTCCTGAAACAGAACACTGAACACTGCTATCTAGCCCTGTCCTGGTCTAGAACACTCAACACTGTTATCTAGCCCTGTCCTGAAACAGAACACTGAACACTGCTATCTAGCCCTGTCCTGAAACAGAACACTCAACACTGCTATCTAGCCCTGTCCTGAAACAGAACACTCAACACTTCTATCTAGCCCTGTCCTGAAACAGAACACTCAACACTTCTATCTAGCCCTGTCCTGAAACAGAACACTCAACACTGCTATCTAGCCCTGTCCTGGTACAGAACACTCAACACTGCTATCTAGCCCTGTCCTGGTCTAGAACACTCAACACTGCTATCTAGCCCTGTCCAGAAACAGAATACTCAACACTGCTATCAAGCCCTGTCCTGAAACAGGACAATCAACAATGCTATCTAACCCTGTCCTGAAACAGAACACTCAACACTGCTATCAAACCCTGTCCTGAAACAGAACACTCAACACTGCTATCTAGCCCTGTCCTGAAACCGAACACTCAACACTGCTATCTAGCCCTGTCCTGGTCTAGAACACTCACCACTGCTATCTAGCCCTGTCCTTAAACAGAACACTCAACACTGTATCTAGCCCTGTCCTGAATCAGAACACTCAACACTGCTATCTAGCCCTGTCCTGAACTGAACACTCAACACTGCTATCAAGCCCTGTCTTGGTACAGAACACTCAACACTGCTATCTAGCCCTGTCCTGAAACAGAACACGCAACACTGCTATGTAGCCCTGTCCTGAAACAGAACACTCAACACTGCTATCTAGCCCTGTCCTGAACTGAACACTCAACACTGCTATCTAGCCCTGTCCTGAATCAGAACACTCAACACTGCTATCTAGCCCTGTCCTGGTACAGAACACTCAACACTGCTATCTAGCCCTGTCCTGGTCTAGAACACTCAACACTGCTATCTAGCCCTGTCCTGAATCAGAACACTCAACACTGCTATCTAGCCCTGTCTTGGTACAGAACACTCAACACTGCTATCTAGCCCTGTCCGGAAACAGAACACTCAACACTCTATCTAGCCCTGTCCTGAAACAGAACACTCAACACTGCTATCTAGCCCTGTCCTGAAACAGAACACTCAACACTGCTATCTAGCCCTGTCCTGAACTGAACACTCAACACTGCTATCTAGCCCTGTCCTGAAACAGAACACTCAACACTGCTATCTAGCCCTGTTCTGAAACAGGACACTCAACACTGCTTTCTAGCCCTGTCCTGAAGCAGAACACTCAACACTGCTGTCTAGCCCTGTCCTGAAACAGAACACTCAACACTGCTATCTAGCCCTTTCATGGTACAGAACACTCAACACTGCTATCTAGCCCTGTCCTGGTACAGAACACTCAACACTGCTGACTAGCCCTGTCCTGGTACAGAACACTCAACACTGCTGCATCGCCCTGTCCTGGACTAGAACACTCAACACTGCTATCTAGCTCTGTCCTGAAACAGAACACTACACACTGCTATCTAGTCCTGTCCTGGTACAGAACAGGGCTCAACACTGTTGTCTAGCCCTGTCCTAAAACAGAACACTCAACACTGCTATCTAGCCCTGTTCTGAAACAGGACACTCAACACTGCTGTCTAGCCCTGTCCTGAAACAGAACACTCAACACTGCTATCTAGCCCTGTCCTGGTACAGAACACTCAACACTGCTATCTAGCCCTGTCCTGAATCAGAACACTCAACACTGCTATCTAGCCCTGTCCTGGTACAGAACACTCAACACTGCTATCTAGCCCTGTCCTGGTCTAGAACACTCAACACTGCTATCTAGCCCTGTCCTGAATCAGAACACTCAACACTGCTATCTAGCCCTGTCTTGGTACAGAACACTCAACACTGCTATCTAGCCCTGTCCTGAAACAGAACACTCAACACTCTATCTAGCCCTGTCCTGAAACAGAACACTCAACACTGCTATCTAGCCCTGTCCTGAAACAGAACACTCAACACTGCTATCTAGCCCTGTCCTGAACTGAACACTCAACACTGCTATCTAGCCCTGTCCTGAAACAGAACACTCAACACTGCTATCTAGCCCTGTTCTGAAACAGGACACTCAACACTGCTTTCTAGCCCTGTCCTGAAGCAGAACACTCAACACTGCTGTCTAGCCCTGTCCTGAAACAGAACACTCAACACTGCTATCTAGCCCTTTCATGGTACAGAACACTCAACACTGCTATCTAGCCCTGTCCTGGTACAGAACACTCAACACTGCTGACTAGCCCTGTCCTGGTACAGAACACTCAACACTGCTGCATCGCCCTGTCCTGGACTAGAACACTCAACACTGCTATCTAGCTCTGTCCTGAAACAGAACACTACACACTGCTATCTAGTCCTGTCCTGGTACAGAACAGGGCTCAACACTGTTGTCTAGCCCTGTCCTAAAACAGAACACTCAACACTGCTATCTAGCCCTGTTCTGAAACAGGACACTCAACACTGCTGTCTAGCCCTGTCCTGAAACAGAACACTCAACACTGCTATCTAGCCCTGTCCTGGTACAGAACACTCAACACTGCTATCTAGCCCTGTACTGAAACAGAACACTCAACGCTGCTATCTAGCCCTGTCCTGAAACAGAACACTCAACACTGCTATATAGCTCTGTCCTGGTCTAGAACACTCAACACTGCTATCTAGCCCTGTCCTGGTCTAGAACACTCAACACTGCTATCTAGCCCTGTCCTGAACTGAACACTCAACACTGCTATCTAGCCCTGTCCTGAAACAGAACACTCAACACTGCTATCTAGCTCTGTCCTGAAACCGAACACTCAAACTGCTATCTAGCCCTGTCCTGGTCTAGAACACTCAACACTGTTATCTAGCCCTGTCCTGAAACAGAACACTCAACACTGCTATCTAGCCCTGTTCTGAAACCGAAAGCTCAACACTGCTATCTAGCCCTGTCCTGGTCTAGAACACTCAACACTGTTATCTAGCCCTGTCCTGAAACCGAACACTGAACACTGCTATCTAGCCCTGTCCTGGTCTAGAACACTCAACACTGTTATCTAGCCCTGTCCTGAAACAGAACACTGAACACTGCTATCTAGCCCTGTCCTGAAACAGAACACTCAACACTGCTATCTAGCCCTGTACTGAAACAGAACACTCAACACTGCTATCTAGCCCTGTCCTGAAACAGAACACTCAACACTTCTATCTAGCCCTGTCCTGAAACAGAACACTCAACACTTCTATCTAGCCCTGTCCTGAAACAGAACACTCAACACTGCTATCTAGCCCTGTCCTGGTACAGAACAATCAACACTGCTATCTAGCCCTGTCCTGGTCTAGAACACTCAACACTGCTATCTAGCCCTGTCCGTAAACAGAACACTCAACACTGTATCTAGCCCTGTCCTGAATCAGAACACTCAACACTGCTATCTAGCCCTGTCCTGAACTGAACACTCAACACTGCTATCTAGCCGTGTCTTGGTACAGAACACTCAACACTGCTATCTAGCCCTGTCCTGAAACAGAACACGCAACACTGCTATGTAGCCCTGTCCTGAAACAGAACACTCAACACTGCTATCTAGCCCTGTCCTGAACTGAACACTCAACACTGCTATCTAGCCCTGTCCTGAAACAGAACACTCAACACTGCTATCGAGCCCTGTCCTGAAACAGAACAATCAACACTGATGTCTAACCCTGTCCTGAAACAGAACACTCAACACTGCTATCTAGCCCTGTCCTGAAACAGAACACGCAACACTGCTATGTAGCCCTGTCCTGAAACAGAACACTCAACACTGCTATCTAGCCCTGTCCTGAACTGAACACTCAACACTGCTATCTAGCCCTGTCCTGAAACAGAACACTCAACACTGCTATCTAGCCCTGTCCTGAAACAGAACACTCAACACTGCTATCTAGCCCTGTCCTGAACTGAACACTCAACACTGCTATCTAGCCCTGTCCTGAAACAGAACACTCAACACTGCTATCTAGCCCTGTTCTGAAACAGGACACTCAACACTGCTTTCTAGCCCTGTCCTGAAGCAGAACACTCAACACTGCTGTCTAGCCCTGTCCTGAAACAGAACACTCAACACTGCTATCTAGCCCTTTCATGGTACAGAACACTCAACACTGCTATCTAGCCCTGTCCTGGTACAGAACACTCAACACTGCTGACTAGCCCTGTCCTGGTACAGAACACTCAACACTGCTGCATCGCCCTGTCCTGGTCTAGAACACTCAACACTGCTATCTAGCCCTGTCCTGAAACAGAACACTCAACACTGCTATCTAGCTCTGTCCTGAAACAGAACACTACACACTGCTATCTAGTCCTGTCCTGGTACAGAACAGGGCTCAACACTGTTGTCTAGCCCTGTCCTAAAACAGAACACTCAACACTGCTATCTAGCCCTGTTCTGAAACAGGACACTCAACACTGCTGTCTAGCCCTGTCCTGCAACAGAACACTCAACACTGCTATCTAGCCCTGTCCTGGTACAGAACACTCAACACTGCTATCTGGCCCTGTCCTGGTCTAGAATACTCAACACTGCTATCTAGCCCTGTCCTGAAACAGAATGCCCAACACTGCTATCTAGCCCTGTCCTGAAACAGAACACTCAACACTGCTTTCGAGCCCTGTCCTGAAACAGAACACTCAACACTGCTTTCTAGCCTTGTGTTGAAACAGAACACTCAACACTGCTATCTAGCCCTGTCTTGATAAAGAACACTCAACACTGCTGTCTAGCCCTGTCCTGAAACAGAACACTCAACACTGCTATCTAGCCCTTTCCTGGTACAGAACACTCAACAATGTTATCTAGCCCTTTCCTGGTACAGAACACTCAACACTGCTATCTAGCCCTGTCCTGAAACAGAACACTCAACACTGCTTTCGAGCCCTGTCCTGAAACAGAAAACTCAATGCTGCTTTCTAGCCTAGTCCTGAAACAGAACACTCAACACTGCTATCTAGCCCTTTCCTGGTACAGAACACTCAACACTGCTATCTAGCCCTGTCCTGGAACAGAACACTCAACACTGCTGACTAGCCCTGTCCTGGTACAGAACACTCAACACTGCTATCTAGCCCTGTCCTGGTACAGAACACTCAACACTGCTATCTAGCCCTGTCCTGGTACAGAACACTCAACACTGCTATCTAGCCCTGTCCTGGTACAGAACACTCAACACTGTTGTCTAACACTGTACTGGTACAGACCAAGGCTCAACACTGCTATCTAGCCCTGGCATGGCACAGACCAAGGCGCAACACTGCTATCTAGCCCTGTCCTGGTCCAGAACACTCAACACTGCTATCTATCCCTGTCCTGGTCCAGTTAAGTCAACACTTCTATCTAGCCTTGTTCTGGTACAGAACACTCAAAACTGCTATCTAGCCCTGTCCTGGTCTAGAACATTCAACACTGCTATCTAGCCCTGTCCTGGTCTAGAACATTCAACACTGCTATCTAGCCCTGTCCTGGTACAGAACACTCAACACTGCTATCTAGCCCTGTCCTGGTCCAGAAAAGTCAACACTGCTATCCTAGCCCTTTCCTGGTACAGAACACTCAACACTGCTATCTAGCCCTGTCCTGATAAAGAACACTCAACATTGCTGTCTAGCCCTGTCCTGGTACAGAACACTCAACACTGCTATCTAGCCCTTTCCTGGTACAGAACACTCAACACTGCTATCTAGCCCTGTCCTGGTCCAGAACAGTCAACACTGCTGTCTAGCCCTGTCCTGGTACAGAACACTCAACACTGCTATCTTGCCCTGTCCTGAAACAGAACACTCCACATTGCTATCTAGCCCTTTCCTGGTACAGAACACTCAACAATGTTATCTAGCCCTTTCCTGGTACAGAACACTCAACACTGCTATCTTGCCCTGTCCTGAAACAGAACACTCAACACTGCTATCTAGCCCTGTCCTGAAACAGAACACTCAACACTGCTTTCGAGCCCTGTCCTGAAACAGAACACTCAATGCTGCTTTCTAGCCTAGTCCTGAAACAGAACACTCAGCACTGCTATCTATCCCTTTCCTGGTACAGAACAATCAACACTGCTATCTAGCCCTGTCCTGGAACAGAACACTCAACACTCCTGACTAGCCCTGTCCTGGTACAGAACACTCAACACTGCTATCTAGCCCTGTCCTGGTACAGAACACTCAACACTGCTATCGAGCCCTGTCCTGGTACAGAACAATCAACACTGTTGTCTAACACTGTCCTGGTACAGACCAAGACTCAACACTGCTATCTAGCCCTGGCATGGCACAGACCAAGGCGCAACACTGCTATCTAGCCCTGTCCTGGTCCAGAACACTCAACACTGCTATCTATCCCTGTCCTGGTCCAGTTAAGTCAACACTGCTATCTAGCCCTGTTCTGGTACAGAACACTCAACACTGCTATCTAGCCCTGTCCTGGTCTAGAACATTCAACACTGCTATCTAGCCCTGTCCTGGTCTAGAACATTCAACACTGCTATCTAGCCCTGTCCTGGTACAGAACACTCAACACTGCTATCTAGCCCTGTCCTGATAAAGAACACTCAACATTGCTGTCTAGCCCTGTCCTGAAACAGAACACTCAACACTGCTATCTAGCCCTTTCCTGGTACAGAACACTCAACACTGCTGTCTAGCCCTGTCCTGGTCCAGAACAGTCAACACTGCTGTCTAGCCCTGTCCTGGTACAGAACACTCAACACTGCTATCTTGCCCTGTCCTGAAACAGAACACTCAACACTGCTATCTAGCCCTGTCCTGAAACAGAACACTCAACACTGCTTTCAAGCCCTGTCCTGAAACAGAACACTCAATGCTGCTTTCTAGCCTAGTCCTGAAACAGAACACTCAACACTGCTATCTAGCCCTTTCCTGGTACAGAACACTCAACACTGCTATCTAGCCCTGTCCTGGTACAGAACACTAAACACTGCTATCTAGCCCTGTCCTGGTACAGAACACTCAACACTGTTGTCTAACACTGTCCTGGTACAGACCAAGGCTCAACACTGCAATCTAGCCCTGTCATGGCACAGACCAAGGCGCAACACTGCTATCTAGACCTGTCCTGGTCCAGAACACTCAACACTGCTATCTATCCCTGTCCTGGTCCAGTTAAGTCAACAATGCTATCTAGCCCTGTTCTGGTACAGAACACTCAACACTGCTATCTAGCCCTGTCCTGGTCTAGAACATTCAACACTGCTATCTAGCCCTGTCCTGGTCTAGAACATTCAACACTGCTATCTAGCCCTGTCCTGGTACAGAACACTCAACACTGCTATCTAGCCCTGTCCTGGTCCAGAAAAGTCAACACTGCTATCCTAGCCCTTTCCTGGTACAGAACACTCAACACTGCTATCTAGCCCTTTCCTGGAACAGAACACTCAACACTGCTATCTAGCCCTGTCCTGGTCCAGAACAGTCAACACTGCTGTCTAGCCCTGTCCTGGTTCAGAACACTCAACACTGCTATCTTGCCATGTCCTGAAACAGAACACTCAACACTGCTTTCGAGTTCTGTCCTGAAACAGAACACTCAACGCTGCTTTCTAGCCTTGTCTTGAAACAGAACACTCAACACTGCTATCTAGCCCTGTCCTGAAACAGAACACTCAACACTGCTTTCAAGCCCTGTCCTGAAACAGAACACTCAACACTGCTATCTTGCCATGTCCTGAAACAGAACACTCAACACTGCTTTCAAGCCCTGTCCTGAAACAGAACACTCAACTCTGCTGTCTAGCCCTGTCCTGAAACAGAACACTCAACACTGCTATCGAGACCTGTCCTGAAACAGAACACTCAACACTGCTTTTTAGCCTTGTCCTGAAACAGAACACTCAACACTGCTATCTAGCCCTGTCCTGAAAAAGAACACTCAACACTGCTGTCTAGCCCTGTCCTGAAAAGGAACACTCAACACTGCTGTCTAGCCCTGTCCTGAAACAGAACACTCAACACTGCTATCCAGCCCTTCCCTGGTACAGAACACTCAACACTGCTATCTAGCCCTGTCCTGGTACAGAACACTCAACACTGCTGCCTAGCCCTGTCCTGGTACAGAACACTCAACACTGCTATCTAGCCCTGTCCTGGTACAGAACACTCAACACTGCTATCTAGCACTGTCCTGGTACAGAACACTCAACACTGCTATCTAGCCCTGTCCTGGTCCAGAAAACTGAAGACTGCTGTCTAGCCCTGTCCTGGTTCAGAACACTCAACACTGCTATCTAGCCGTGTCCTGGTCCAGAACAGTCAACAGTGCTGTCTAGCCCTGTCCTGGTACAGAACACTCAACACTGCTATCTTGCCCTGTCCTGAAACAGAACACTCAACACTGCTATCTAGCCCTGTCCTGAAACAGAACACTCAACACTGATATCTAGCCCTGTCCTGAAACAGAACACTCAACACTGCTATCTAGCCCTTTCCTGGTACAGAACACTCAACACTGCTATCTTGCCCTGTCCTGGTACAGAACACTCAACACTGCTGACTAGCCCTGTCCTGGTACAGAACACTCAACACTGCTGCCTAGCCCTGTCCTGGTCCAGAACACTCAAGACTGCTATCTGGTCCTGTCCTGGTACAGAACACTCAACACTGCTATCTAGCCCTGTCCTGGTCCAGAAGAGTCAACAATGCTGTCTAGCCCTGTCCTGGTACAGAACACTCAACACTGCTATCTTGCCCTGTCCTGAAACAGAACACTCAACACTGCTATCTAGCCATGTCCTGAAACAGAACACTCAACACTGCTTTCGAGCCCTGTCCTGAAACAGAACACTCAACACTGCTGTTTAGCCCTGTCCTGGTCCAGAACAAGGCTCAACACTGCTGTCTAACCCTGTCCTGGACTAGAACACTCAACACTGCTGTCTAGCACTGTCCTGGTCCAGAACAAGGCTCAACACTGCTGTTTAGCCCTGTCCTGGTCCAGAACAAGGCTCAACACTGCTGTCTAACCCTGTCCTGGACTAGAACACTCAACACTGCTGTCTAGCACTGTCCTGGTCCAGAACAAGGCTCAACACTGCTGTCGAGCACTGTCCTGGTCCGGAACAAGGCTCAACACGACTGCAAAATGATGAAAGAAACCATTGCCATAATTGCATCAGTAATTATTGCGTGGGTAAACTAGTCAGACTCAAGGCAGGGCGTGGGTAAGCTAGGCAGACTCAGGGCAGGGCGTGGGTAAACTAGTCAGACCCAGGGCGTGGGTAAACTAGTCAGACTCAGGGCGTGGGTAAACTAGTCAGACTCAGGGTGTGGGTAAACTAGTCAGACTCAGGGCGTGAGTAAACTAGTCAGACTCAGGGCACGGCGAGGGTAAACTAGTAAGACTCAGGGCAGGGCGTGGGTAAACTAGTCAGACTCAGGGCATGGGTAAACTAGTCAGACTTAGGGCGTGGGTAAACTAGTCAGACTCAGGGCGTGAGTAAACTAGTCAGACTCAGGGCACGGCGTGTGTAAACTAGTCAGACTCAGGGCAGGGCGTGGGTAAACTAGTAAGACTCAGGGCAGGGTTATGGGTAAACTAGTCAGACTCAGGGCATGGGTAAACTAGTCAGACTCAGGGCAGGATGTGGGTAAACTAGTCAGACCCAGGGCAGGGCATGGTGAAACTATTCAGGCTCAGGGCAGGGCATGGGTAAACTATTCAGACTCAGGGCATGGCGTGGGTAAACTAGTCAGACTCAAGGCAGGGCATGGGTAAACGAGTCAGACTCAGGGCTTGGTTAAACTAGTCAGACTCAGGGCGTGGGTAAACTAGTCAGACTCAGGGCAAGGCGTGGGTAAACTAGTCAGACTCAAGGCAGGTCGTGGGTAAACTAGTCAGACTCAAGGCAGGGCGTGGGTAAACTAGTCAGACTCAAGGCAGGGTGTGGGTAAACTAGTCAGACTCAAGGCAGGGCATGGGTAAACTAGTCAGACTCAGGGCACGGCGTGGGTAAACTAGTCAGACTCAGGGCAGGGCGTGGGTAAACTAGTAAGACTCAGGGCAGGGCGTGGGTAAACTAGTCAGACTTAGGGCGTGGGTAAACTAGTCAGACTTAGGGCGTGGGTAAACTAGTCAGACTCAAGGCATGGCGAGGGTAAACTAGTCAGACTCAGGGCAGGGCGTGGGTAAACTAGTTTGACTCAGGGCAGGGCGTGTTTAAACTTGTCAGACTCAGGGCAGGGTGTGGGTAAACTAGTCAGACTCAGGGCAGGGCATGGGTAAACTAGTTTGACTCAGGGCAGGGCGTGTTTAAACTTGTCAGACTCAAGGCAGGTCGTGGGTAAACTAGTCAGACTCAAGGCAGGTCGTGGGTAAACTAGTCAGACTCAGGGCAGGGCGTGGGTAAACTAGTTTGACTCAGGGCAGGGCGTGTTTAAACTTGTCAGACTCAAGGCAGGTCGTGGGTAAACTAGTCAGACTCAAGGCAGGTCGTGGGTAAACTAGTCAGACTCAAGGCAGGGCGTGGGTAAACTAGTCAGACTCAAGGCAGGGCGTGGGTAAACTAGTCAGACTCAAGGCAGGGCGTGGGTAAACTAGTCAGACTCAGTGCACGGCGTGGGTAAACTAGTCAGACTCAAGGCAGGGCGTGGGTAAACTAGTCAGACTCAAGGCAGGGCGTGGGATAACTAGTCAGACTTAGGGCGTGGGTAAACTAGTCAGACTCTGGGCGTGGGTATACTAGTCAGACTCAGGGCGTGAGTAAACTAGTCAGACTCAGGGCACGGCGAGGGTAAACTAGTCAGACTCAGGGCAGGGCGTGGGTAAACTAGTAAGACTCAGGGCAGGGCGTGGGTAAACTAGTAAGACTTAGGGCGTGGGTAAACTAGTCAGACTCAGGGCAGGGCGAGGGTAAACTGGTCAGACTCAGGGCAGGGCATGGGTAAACTAGTTTGACTCAGGGCAGGGCGTGGGTAAACTATTCAGACTCATTGCAGGGCGTAGGTAAACAAGTCAGACTCAGTGCAGGGCATGGGTAAACTAGTCAGACTCAGGGCTTGGGTAAACTAGTCAGACTCAGGGCAGGGCGTGGGTAAACTAGTCAGACTCAGGGCGTGGGTAAACTAGTCAGACTCAGGGCGTGGGTAAACTAGTCAGACTCAGTATAAAAATAATTAGAATCTGGGGCGGAGGAAGTATTTTTTCATTGCACCATCAGAAAGGTAATAATAATCATCACACATATTTATTTGGCTCGATAACTACAATCGTAATGGTATGATACCAAAATGAAGGCAGCAGCAACAACAACCTATCTTTCACCAATTACAGTAATATTATCACTCAGACTGGAACAGTAATCCGTTATAGTGTTGAACAATCTCTCTCTCGATTTGTTTCTCTCTTCCTCTCTATCCATCTCTCTCTCTCTCCTTCCCTCTATCCCCTGACAGCTGTAGAGCCATTAAACGGAGAGGGAGTGTATCTTTTACCTGCGCTGATTGCTGTTGCATAATTAACAGTGACACTGAAAGCACTGCTCACAGTATCAGACTGCTGGGTAAGAAAGGGGAGGACTTCACTGAGAACCACCTCTCTCTCTCTCTCTCTCTCTCTCTCTCTTTCTTTCTTTCTTTCTTTCTTTCTTTCTTTCTTTCTTTCTTTCTTTCTTTCTTTCTTTCTTTCTTTCTTTCTTTCTTTCTTTCTTTCTTTCTTTCTTTCTTAACAAACCATTTCTCCCCCTGATATAAACACACACACACACAAGCATGCAAGCATGCCGACACAAACACACCCGCAATCCCTCACACACACACCCTCACACACACACACCTGAGAAGCGGCATTGATGTCGTCTAGCTGCAGACAGGGTGCTCTCCGTGGTGCTGACACAGCCACTGCTGTCGCTGTATCGATTGGCCAGAGAGAGAAAGAGAGAAAGAAAGAGAGAGAGAGAGCGAGAGAGAGAGCGAGAGAGAGAGAGAAAGGTAGAGAGAGAGATGGGGGGAGTCTGTTTTAATCTGTGGGACTGAGGGGAGGGACCGGTTGGTGTGAGTTGTATTGATTCTACATTAATATGCCTAAAACAGCCACATTGCGCTTTCAATTCCCCAGGATTTATCTGGGAACGATGCGCCGACTAGCCAACGACTGGCCCTGTTGGAACGTGACAGACCTTTTCAATTCTGAACTGTCTTTTCTTTCTGTGTGTCTTTCTCCCTCACTCTCTTTCTATTCCACTCTCTCTGACTCTCTTTCTATTCCACTCTCTCTGACTCTCTTTCTATTCCACTCTCTCTGACTCTCTTTCTATTCCTCTCTCTCTCTGTCTCTCTTTCTATTCCTCTCTCTCTCTGACGCTCTCTCTCTCTCTCTGACTCTCTTTCTATTCCTCTCATTATATTCCTCTCTCTCTGCTGACTCTCTCTCTCTGACTCTCTCTCTGACTCTCTCTCTCTGACTCTCTCTCTGACTCTCTCTCTGACTCTCTCTCTCTCTCTGACTCTCTCTCTCTCTCTCTGACTCTCTCTGACTCTCTCTCTCTCTCTCTCTCTCATTGTCCACCTTCTGTAATACCTCCCTGAAAGTACAGAAGTCTGTGGTTTTCTCCTAGAATACCACCCTGAAAGTACAGAAGTTTATGGTTTTCTATTGGAATACCACCCTGAAAGTACAGAAGAGTTGAAAGCGTCTCTCCTGTAAAGAGTGGGCTTGTCCCGCGACGTCTCATCCTCATCTGAACGATAGGCTAGCAGGAGTTCAATCTTTTATAACACATAATGAAAATTAAACCCACAAGAATATATGTTTAAAAATGCAGTGATACAATGAGGTAGGGCCTACGTCTCATATTAAATATTCATGTCGCGCCCCAGCCTTGGGAGGTAGATTATTTATTAGGCTACATATTGGCATCTGCTAATAAATTTACTGTGGGCATTCAAAGTGAACTCAGAATTAAATATGTATATTGCTTGTGGCCGTCACATATTGAATCCTTCGTATCCGGCGCCTTGATAGCCCTCCGTACATCCCCAGCCTGTTGTTATGTTTTGCCAGTGCGGATGTCAGTGGCATGGAGGGGGATGGTGGGACGTGGTTGGGATGGTGACCAGCGAGTCTTGTGCAGTTACCTATACACTAAAAACAAAAGGTTCTATATTGTACCAAATAAGGGTTCTTTGGCTTGTAACCATACCAGATCCTTTTATGATGCTAAATATAAAACCTTTCTTTGAAGGTATTATAAAGAACCATGCGCATAAGGTTCTATATGGAACCTGTATGGTGCGATAAAGAACACTTTTCTAAACAGCAAATTTACCAGTGTGAATACTAGTGTTAAATTAACACTGAAAATGTGACCCGTATAGACCCTGGAAAGTGTTAAATTAACACACTGCTTGGTGTAAAGCCATATTTCCCAGAATGCCTTGCCTTTCGAGTGAATTGTAGAGTTACCACCCAAGACTATATTTCTTAGCGACAGAGACAATAATCTTTTTGGAAAAAAGGAACATTTGCTATCTAACTGGGAGTCTCCTGAGTGAAAGCATCCAAAGTTCTTCAAAGGTAAATGATTTAATTTGGTTGCTTTTCTTATTTTCGTGAAAATGTTGCCTGCTGCCAGCAGAGCCTAGCATAGCATTATGCTGTCACGACGTCTGCCGAAGTTGGCTCCCCTGCCTGTTCAGGCGGTGCTCCGCGGTCGTCGTCACCGTCCTACTAGCCGCTACTGATCCCTTTTTCGTTTGTCTGTTGGTTTTGTCTTATTAGTTTCACCTGTGTGTATTTTAGTTTAATTTGCTTCCCTATATATAGTAGGTTGTCCCGCCCTTGTTTTGTGCGGGATTGTTTTTGTTACTCTGTTGGATTGTGGTTTTCATGTGTGTATTCTCCGGACTGTTTTTGTCCTGTATGTTGGGCTGACCGTTTTTTTGGGATGGAGAATAAATCACGATATACTGAACCCTGCTCTCTGCGCCTGATTCCAACCCACCACTCCTAGTATCCCGTGACAGAATCCCGCACCAACGAATACATGGAATCAGCAGGAGCAGCCGCATCTCCTCTCCCATCGATGGAGGAGAGGGTCCTCCATCATACCAGCGTTCCTCATAGGATTGATTCGGCCATGGACCAAATGATGGAGAGGATGGATCGATGGGAGAGGAGTGGCCTTCCCACCTCATCTCCAGCACCCTCTCCTTCAGCACCTCCTGTTCCTGCAACCCCTCTGGCTCCGGGGCTCTTCGGCTGACGCTCCCATGGGAGTATGATGGAACAGCGGCTGGGTGCCAGGGTTTCCTTCTCCAACTGGAACTGTACCTGGTACCGTGCGTCCTGCTCCCTCCGGAGAGTAGAGCGTGAGCGCCCTCGTCTCCTGTTTGACTGGACGAGCCCTCGAGTGGGCCAACGCAGTGTGGAATGGTCCACACTCGGCGAGGGATAATTACCCAGAGTTCACCCGCCGATTCCGAGCTGTGTTTGACCATCCACCAGAGGGTCGGGCGGCGGGTGAACGGCTGTTCCACCTGCGTCAGGAGACGACGAGCGTGCAGGTCTTTGCCCTGGAGTTCAGGACCTTGGCCGCAGGAGCAGGGTGGAACGACAGGGCCCTGATAGCTAATTTTCGATGCAGTCTCAGGGAGGATGTCCGCAGGGAGCTAGCATGTCGGGACACCAACCTCACACTGGATGAACTCATTGACTTGGCTATCCGTCTCGACAACCTGCTGGCTTCCCGCGGGCGTTCGGATCAGATAATGTCATTTCCACTTCCCAGCCCTCCTGCCCCTATCCCTATGGAGGGAGGGGTGGCATCGAGGGGGACCGGAGGAGGAGTGTCCTCCTGCACCAGTTGTGGTCGGTGAGGGCACACGGCCGACCGGTGCTGGAGGAACTCGTCTGAGAGCCGGGAGGGCAGGCGGAGCACTACTCGATCACCCCAGGTGAGAAAGCACTAGACTCACCCAGAGCTTCCTGTCGGTCATATGTATGTGCTTCTTTCCCTGGGTTTTTTCTCTCTCTACAGCATAAGGCGCTAGTCGATTCAGGCGCAGCTGGGAATTTTATGGATCGTGGGCTCGTGTTAAGGCTAGGGATTCCCCTGGTGTTGTTAGACCTACCTTTCCCCGTGCACTCCTTAGATAGCCGACCATTAGGGTCAGGAGTAGTTAGGGAGGCTACAGTGGTGATCATAAGGAGCAGATTAGTCTGTTCCTTATAGATTGACCTGCGTTTCCAGTGGTGTTGGGAATTCCCTGGCTAGCTCAACACAACCCGGTGATTTCCTGGCGACAGAGAGCTCTTAAGGGGTGGTCAGAGGAGTGTTCAGGCAGGTGTATAGGAGTTGCCGTTGGTGTGACTACGGTGGAGAGTCCAGACCAGGTTTCCACCGTGCGCATTCCCTCTGAATATGCCAATTTGGCTATCGCCTTCAGTAAAAAGAGGGCAACCCAATTACCAACCCATCGTCAAGAGGACTGCGCGATAAACCTTCTGGAGAACGCTGCACTTCCTAGGAGTCACGTTTATCCAGGAGGAGACAGTAGCGATGGAAACATATGTTGCTGAATCGCTGGGACAAAAGTACATTCGGCCCTCCGCATCACCCGTCTCCTCAAGTTTCTTTTTTGTGTAGAAGAAGGATGGAGGTCAGTGTCCGTGCATTGATTATAGAGGTCTAAATTCCATCACAGTGGGGTTTAGTTACACACTACCTCTCATCGCTACGGCGGTGGAATCATTTCACAAAACTGGACCTGAGGAGTGCATATAATCTGGTAGGTATCCGGGGAGGAGATGAGTGGAAAAACGCATTTAGTACTACATCTGGTCATTATGAGTACCACGTCATGTCATATTGGTTGAAGAATGCTCCAGCCGTCTTCCAATCCTTCGTAGATGAGATTCTCCGAGACCTGCTCGGGCAGGAAGTGGTAGTGTACATCGATGACATCTTGATCTATTCTGCCACACGCGCGGCGCATGTGTCTCTGGTGCGTACGGTACTTGGGCGACTGCTGGAGCATGACCTGTTTTGCAAGGCGGAGAAATGTGAGTTTTTCAACCAGTCCGTTTCCTTCCTGGGGTATTGTATTTCCACCTCCGGGGTGGTGATGGAGGATGATCGCGTTACAGCCGTGCATAATTGGCCGACTCCGACCACGGTGAAAGAAGTGCAGTGGTTTTTAGGGTTTGCCAATTACTACCGGATGTTTATCCGGGGTTTTGGTCAAGTGGCTGCTCCCATCACCTCACTGCTGAAGGGAGGACAGGTGCGCTTGCGTTGGTCAGCAGAGGCGGGCAGAGCTTTCAATCGTTTGAAGGAGCTGTTCACCAATGCGCCCGTGTTGGCGCATCCGGACCCCTCTTTAGTGTTCATAGTGGAGGTGGACGGGGGTCAGGGCCGTGCTGTCCCAGCGCTCGGGCGTGCCACCCAAGCTCAACCCGTGTGCCTTCTTTTCGAGCAAGCTCGGTCCAGCGGAGTGAAACTATGACGTGGGGGACCGGGAGTTGTTAGCTGTAGTCAAGGCTCTGAAGGTGTGGAGAAATTGGCTTGAGGGTGAAACACCCTTTTCTCATCTGGACTGACCATCGTAATCTCGAGTATATCCGGGCAGTGAGGAGACTAAATCCACGTCAGGCTAGATGGGCCATGTTTTTCACCAGGTTTAGGTTTACCATCTCATACCGGCCAGGCTCCCAAAACACCAAAGCCGATGCGCTGTCCCGCCTCTGATACCGAGGAGCGGTCCGTTGAGCCAACTCCCATCATTTCACCGTCATGTCTCGTGACACCGGTGGTATGGGAGGTGGACGCGGCGATAGAGAGGGCCTCACGGTTAGAGCCGGCCCCCCCTAACTGTCCAGTGGGGACTCAGTACGTGCCGAGGGGGGTCCGGGATAAGCTGATCCGGTGGGCTCATACTCTCCCCTCCTCGGGTCATCCGGCATCAGGATGGACAGTGAGGAGTCTTAGAGGGAGATACTGGTGGCCCACGCTGGCTAAGGACGTGAGATGTTATGTCTCCTCCTGCTCAGAGCAAGGCTCTTCGGCACCTGCCTAGATGGAAGTTACAACCCCTCCCCGTTCCACAATGGCCGTGGACACACTTATCGGTGGACTTTCTTACCGACCTCCCCCCCCCCCGTCCCAGGGAAGTACTACGATCCTGGTCATTGTGGATCGGTTTTCTAAGTCCTGTCGTCTCATCCCATTGCTCGGTCTCCCTACTGCCCTGCAGACTGCGGAGGCCTTGTTTACCCATGTCTTCCGGCACTATGGGGTGCCTGAGGACATCGTTTCTGATCCGGGTCCCCAATTCACGTCCAGAGTGTGGAGGGCGTTTATGGAGAGACTGGGGGTCTCGGTCAGCTTAACCTCAGGTTTTCACCCCGAGAGTAATGGGTAGGTGTAGCGCGTAAACCAGGATGTGGGCAGGTTTCTGCGGTCCTATTCAGAGGAAGCCCCTAAAAATTGTCAAAGTCTCCAACCACCCTCGTCATAGATTGTTCTCTCTGCTACTCCACGGCAAGCGGTACAGGAGCGGCAAGTCTAGGTCCAGGAGGCTTCTAAACAGCTTCTACCCCCAAGCCATAACATTCCTGAACATCTAATCAAATGGCTACCCAGACTATTTGCATCCCCCCCTGATACACCGCTGCTGCTACTCTCTGTTGTTATCATCTATCATAGTCTCTTTAATAACTCTACTTACATATACATATTACCTCAATTACCTGGACTAACCGGTGCCCCCGCACATTGACTCTGTACCGGTACCCCCTGTATATGGCCTCTCAATTTTTATTTGACTGCTGCTCTTTAATTACTTGTTACTTTTATTCCTTATTAATATTTTTTTTTTTGTATTCGTTGCATGTGACTAATACAATTTGATTTGATTTGATATCCCCACTCTGGCTGGATTTCAATAGGAACTAAACATCAATCTGCAAGCCAGCATAATGTGACAAGTTGTGTGAGGTTAATGTGGAGTTGTTTAGGCTGTTTAGGTTACCCAAACAAGGGGTTAATTTAACTGTTAATTGGGTTTTGATTCCCTTTTGTTCTGGATTGACCAAGCAGCTTGGTCTTTTTTTAATGTAATGCATGTTGATAATGTTAAGTTTGTACTCTGCAAAGTTATTATTTCCTTGAGTATTGTTATAATTATTATTTACATATTGCTACAAAGTGGGTACTATTCCATTGTGGAAAGCACATTGGGATTTGCATAGGCTTTTAAGGATTTGCATAGGCTTTTCATTAAAGCTCCAAAAATGTCAGTGTTCGACCAGACATCTGATATCAATTCAACAGAACATTGTAGACAGAAAAAAAGTGTTCAGACCCCTTGACTTTTTCCACATTTTGTTACGTTACAACCTAAAATGGATTCAATATTTTTTTTACTGATCAATCTACACACAATACCCTATAATAACAAAGCAAAAACAGGTTTAGACATTTTTTCAAATGTATATAAAAACAAAGAATCAAATATAACATTTACTTAAGTCTTCAAACCCTTTTCTCAGTACTTTGTTGAAGCACCTTTGGCAGCGATTACAGCCTCAATCAAGTTTTCTTGGGTATGAAGCTACAAAGATACAAGTTTGGCACACCTGTATTTGGGGATTTTCTCCCATTCTTCTCTTCAGATCTTCTCAAGCTCTGTCAGGTTGGATGGGGAGCATTGCGGCACAGCTTTTTCAGGTCTCTCCAGAGATGTTCGATTGGGTTCAAGTCCGGGCTCTGGCTGGGCCACTCAAGGACATTCAAACACTTGTCCTGAAACCAATTCTGTGTTGTCTTGGCTGTGTGTTTAGGGTCGATGTCTTGTTGGAAGGTCAACCTTCGCCCAGTTTGAAGTCCTGAGCGCTCTGGAGCAGGTTTTCATCAAGGATCTTTCTATATTTTTCTCCATTCATCTTTACCTCTATCCTGACTAGTCTCCCAGTCCCTGCCACTGAAAAACATCCCCACATCATGATGCTGCCACCACCAAGCTTCACCGTAGGGATGGTTCCAGGTTTCCTCCATACGTGACGCTTGCATGCAGGCCAAAGAGTTCAATCTTGGTTACATCAGACCAGAGAATCTTGTTTAGGTGCCTTTTGGAAAACTCCAAGCAGGCTGTCATGTGCCTTTTACTGAGGAGGAGCTTCTGTCTGGTCACTCTACCATAAAGGCCTTATTGGTGAAGTAATGCAGAGATGGTTGTCCTTCTGGAAGGTTCTCCTATCTCCACAGAGGAACTCTAGGGCTTTGTCTGAGAGACCATCGGGTTCTTGTTCACCTCCCTGACCAAGGCCCTTCTCCCCGATTGATCAGCTTGGCCAGACGGCCAGCTCGAGGAAGAGTCTTGGTGGTTCCAAATTTCTTAAATTTCAGAATGATGGATGCCACTGTGTTCTTGAGGACCTTCAATGCTGCAGAAATGTTTTGGTACCCTTCCCCAGATCCGTGCCTCGACACAATCCTGTCGTGGAGCTCTGCAGACTATTCCTTCCACAGATGAAGTCGGAAGTTGACATACACCTTCGCCAAATACATTTAAACTCAGTTTTTCACAATTCCTGACATTTAATCAGAGAAAAATTCCCTGTCGTAGGTCAGTTAGGATCACCACTTTATTTTAAAAATGTGAAATGTCAGAATAATAGTAAAGAGAACGATTTATTTCAGCTCTTATTCCATTCATCACATTCCCAGTGGCTCAGAAGTTTACGTACACTCAATTAGTATCTGGTAGCATTGCCTTTAAATTGTTTAACTTGGGTCAAACGTTTCAGGAATCCTTCCACAAGCTTCCCACAATAAGTTGGGTGAATTTTGGCCCATTCCTCCGAACAGAGCTGGTATAACTGAGTCAGGTTTGTAGGCCTCCTTGCTCGCACAAGATTTTTAAGTTCTCCCAACAAATTTTCTATAAAATTGAGGCCAGGGCTTTGTGATGGCCACTCCAATACCTTGACTTTGTTGTCCTTAAGCTATTTTTCCCCAACTTTGGAAGTATGCTTGGGGTCATTTTTCATTTGGAAGACCCATTTGCGATCAAGCTTTAACTTCCTGACTGATTTCTTGAGATGTTACATCAATAAATCGACATAATTTTCTGTCCTCATGATGCCATCTATTTTGTGAGGTGCACCAGTCCCTCCTGCAGCAATGCACCGCCACAACACGATGTTGCCAGCCCCGTGCTTCATGGTTGGGATGGTGTTCTTCGGCTTGCAAGCATCCCCCTTTTCCCTCCAAACATAACGATGGTCATTATGGCCAAACAGTTCTATTTTTGTTTCATCAGACCAGAGGACATTTCTCCAAAAAGTATGGTCTTTGTCCCCATGTGCAGTTGCAAACCAGTCTGGCTTTTTTCTGGCATTTTTGGAGCAGTGCTTTCTTCCTCGTTGAGCGGCCTTTCATATTATGTCAATATAGGACTCGTTTTACTGTGGATATAGATATTGTTGTACCTGTTTCCTCCAGCATCTGCACAAGGTCGTTTGTTGTTCTGGGATTGATTTGAACATTCACACCAAAATACATTCATCTCTAGGAGACAGAACGCGTCTCCTTCCTGAGCGGTATGGCGTCTGCGTGGACCCATGGTGTTTATACTTGCGTACTATTGTTTGTACAGATGAATGTGGTACCTTCAGGCATTTGGAAATTGCTCCCAAGGATGAACCAGACTTGTGGATGTCTTGGTTGATTTCTTTTGAATTTCCCATGATGTCAAGCAAATAGGAACTGAGTTAGAAGGTAGGCCTTGAAATACATCCACAGGTACACCTCCAATTGACTGAAATTATGTCAATTAATCTGTCAGAAGCTTCTAAAGCCATGAGATAAATTTCTGGAATTGTCCAAGCTGTTTAAAAGCACAGTCAACTTAGTGTATGTAAACTTCTGACCCACTGGAATTGTGGTACGGTGAATTATAAGTAAAATAATCTGCCTGTAAACATTTGTTGGAAAAATTACTTATGTCATGCACAAAGCAGATGTCCTAACTGACTTGCCAAAACTATAGTTTGTTAACAAGAGATTTGTGGAGTGGTTGAAAAACAAGTTTTAATGACACGAAACTAAGTGTATTTAAACTTCTGACTTTACCTCATGGCTTGGTTTTTGCTCTGACATGCATTGTCAACTGTGGGATCTTATATAGACAGGTGTGTGCCTTTCCAAATCAAGTCCAATCAGGAATTTTCAACAGGTGGACTCCAATCAAGTTATAGAAACATCTCACAGATGTTCAATGGAAACAGGATGCACCTGAGCTCAATTTCAAGACTCTTAGCAAACGGTCTGAATACATATGTAAATATGTTATTTAGGTTTTTTATATTTGAAAATTTTGCAAATATTTCATAAAATCTATTTTCATTTTGTCGATATGGGATATTGTGTGTAGATTGCTGAAGAATTGTTTAAATTTAATCAATTGTCGAATAATGCTGTAATGTTGAAAACGTCAAGGGGTCTGAATACTCTCCGAAGGCACTGTGTACATCCACTTTTATTTAGACACGGGGGTCACCTTTGAGACCAATGTTTCATTCTCAAGGGAGCCCTGTGAACATGATCACACAATTTACATTGACACCCTCCTCCATTGTTTTTTTGCACTGCTGCTACTTGCTGTTATCATCGACAGTATGTATAGTCACTTCACCCCCACCTACATGTACAAATGACCTTGACTCAGCTGTACACCCGCACATTGACTCGGTACCGGTACCCCCTGTATATAGCCTCGTTATTGTATTGTGTTACTTTTTATTGTTTTTTATTTAGTTTATTTAGTTTATTTAGTAAATATTTTATTCAACTCCTTCTTGTTCAGCACTGTTGGTTAAAGGCTTGTAAGTAAGCGTTTCACGGTAAGGTCTATACATGTTGTATTCGGTGCATGTGACAAGTACTCTAAAACTATGGCAAGGCAAGATAGCTTGGAAATTGGACAGTAGTCAGAAGGATTGCCACCTTTGTGTCGGGTGAGGACTCATGCCGTTTTCCACATCTTAGCGATAACCCCAGAAACAATTGTCTAATAAAGAAATAAGTGGGAGAGAAAGCTGAAGCAAAAAGGGGATCAAGTGAGTCAGCCCCAGTGAATTGTTTTACATCGATCTACAGTAAGGCGCTTAGTACATCATAGACATCAAATGGGTCAAATGAAAACGTATTTGGGAATGTATTGTTCTCTGCAACCTGGCTCGGGGTGAGTCAAGGACTCCCTCTACTGGGATCAGAGTTTTTAGAAGCTTTTCTATCAAATAGGTGGCCTGCTGAGGCAAAGTGGTTATTAAAAGCACCACAAATTTCCATCTTATCTGTTATGGGACCAGAGGCTGTCATAACCTGCTGGGTTAATGAGGGCTGGGAGTTTTATTTCAGAGATTTGACTACCTTCCAGAAGGCCGCTGGATTCCCACCATTCTCAGATACACAGTTCAAGAAGTACGTCTACTTTGCTTTTCCAACCATGGAGAGACATCCATTTCTCAAGCATCTGGAGGACTACCATTCAGACGTAGAATCAGTCAGCCTTAGCCCAAGACAAATGTATCTCCTGAAGTTTCTGATAGTTCATGTGTGAACCAGGGATTAGCTCTACAGCATGCTTTACCCTTAGTTTTTTGAACGGTACATGCTTATCTGCAATAGAGTTGAGCAAAGAAGCAAAACAATGTAGGACTTGGTCCAAGTCAGAGTTATCTGACACAACCCCCCATTCACACAATCCCAGGTCAGACAAGAGTTGATGCTCATAAAATACCTATAATGTATCTTTGTAATAATAGGAGGTTAAGATTTAGGTAGCTTTGCATCTCTTATGCAGACAATGGGACAATGCTCACTGAACTCATAAGCAAAAATTCCATTGGCTGTATACTTATGAGGGGCACTGGTCTAAATAATATCTTAAAGAGTATATTTGTCAGCATGTTTAAAGTTGGTTCAGTTATCAGCTGAGTTAGATCTAACTCAACGCAGATATCTTTCAGCCTTAAATAAGCTGGCATCAACCAATCCAAATTAAGATCACCCAAAATTAATAATTCAGATTTAGTATAGTTTGATACAAGTCGGCCAAGAGCACATGTTGAGGCAGAAGCAGGACGATAAATTCCCACTACAGTAAGTTGGGCATTATTACCAAGTCCCACAATTAGGACATTACATTCAGATTACTTAGCAACAGAGGTAGTGAGAGAAACAAAAACATTTAAGTTGTCCTTTGTAAATATGGTGATACCTCCACCTCTGCCAACTCTGTCGGATCTAAGAACATTATAACCAGTTGTAACGGTTTTCATGCGGTGAAGGAGAGTCGGACCAAAATGCAGCATGTAGATTGCGATCCATGTTTAATGAAAAAAACGTAAAACACGAATCAATACAAATACTACAAAACAGAAAGAACGTAACGAAAACCGAAACAGCCTATACTAGTGTAAACTAACACAGATACAGGAACAAGGACACTAAGGACAATCACCCACAAAACACACAAAGAATATGGCTGCCTAAATATGGTTCCCAATCAGAGACAAAGATAATCACCTGACTCTGATTGAGAACCGCCTCGGGCAGCCATAAACGCTAGACATCCCACAAAACCCCAAGACAAAAACACACCACAATAACCCATGTCACACGCTGGCCTGACCCAATAAATGACGATAAACATAATAAATATTTCGACCAGGGCGTGACACCAGTCAGAGACACATCCGGCATTTAATTATTTAACCAAGTTTCAGAAATTACCAGAATGTCCATGTTGATTTGAGAGGAGTTATAATAATATCAATCTTCTGGCATTTACATGAATCAGTCCAATGCCGCAGCTGTTGGATTTCAGATCAGATGACATGTGTAGTACAAGCATACTATGTTCGGTTAGCAACCCCTTATATGAAGATACCATAGAGCTGGTTTGAATTGCTATAGCAACAATATTGTCAAGCACTTGCCCATGGGGACTATGCCTTTGAGTGAGAACGTGGGCTAAAACAAGAGTCAATGACAGTTACCTGTTGCAGGACTGCAAAAGTAAGATAATTTATGGTTGGCATTGCCTGAACAGGGCATGGTGTACTCTCACGGGTGGCCAAAAATAACTTCCTGAAAGCCACACTCCTACTAAGCTAAGCCTCCAGATCTGACTCGCTGGGTTTTAACTCAATAACATAGCATCAAAATGTTTGTTATTTAGCAGACACTCTTATCCAGACTAACTTGAGCAATTAGAGACAAGTGCCTTGTTCAAAGGCACAACAACATATTTTTACATTAGTCAGCTCTGGGATTGGAACTGCTAACTGAACGGCCCAACATTAAGTAGTTGAATATAGATTCAAATCTAATACTCTTTTGTATTATTTTTATTTCTGAAGAATTGTCGTAGAATATGCAAATAGTGCAGCATCTCAATAAATGTGCGCATATATATACGGTATATATATATACACACATATTTGCATATTTTACGACAATTCTTCAGAAATAAAAATAATAAAAATAATTTAAAAAAGAGGAGAAGGCGTGGCCGAAACATGATTGGACAGCGGGCCATTGTTGAAGTCCCTGGTCAACGAGGTGGCAATGTCACAATCTGTGCTGTTATCAGCAACCATGGTGTTCTACATCACCATGTTACACTCGGACCATTTAACACACAGCACCTTCTAAGATTTATTGTCAATCTAAGAGATATTTTATTTGAGCAGCAGGTTCAAGAGCAGCAGGGTCAAAAGCTAAATAAGAATCCCATTCCCACCTATGTGATAGTGTGGGACAATGTCAGTTTCCACCGAGCTGCTCAGGTAAGGGAATGGTATAACATCAATGGGCAGCTTATGAACTTGTACCTCCCTCCATACTCGCCTTTCCTGAATCCGATTGAGGAGTTTTTCTCCTCTTGGAGATGGAAAGTGTATGATAGACAACCCTACACCAGAGTAAATCTGCTGCAAGCCATGGATTTAGCCTGTGGTGATATAGGTGAGGAATCATGTCAGGGATGGACACGACACACAAGAGGCTTCTTCCCCCGTTGCCTCAGGAGGGACAACATTGCTTGTGATGTCAACGAAGTGCTCTGGCCTGACCCAGCCCAAAGACAAGCACATTGATCACATATTTACTCCTTTGATTTTGTATACTGTAGTACAGTGCATTGTAGGCTGTATTCTGTACAATGGACAGATTGTATTTTTTATTTTTTATTATTTTACCTTTATTTAACCAGGCAAGTCAGGTAAGAACAAATCCTTATTTTCAATGACGGCCTAGGAACAGTGGGTTAACTGCGTGTTCAGGGGCAGAACGACAGATTTGTACCTTGTCAGCTCGGGGGTTTGAACTTGCAGCCTTCCGGTTACTAGTCCAATGCTCTAACCACTAGGCTACCCTGCCATTTATTAACAGTACTGACAGCTGAATAGATTTTGACTGGTTGCAGGTTCATATCAACAAAGAACAAGAATTACAGTATCACAGAGACAAAGGACAAGTTTGTGAGATGCAGGGTACAGTACTGTAAAAATAGGGGTACAAGGAGGAGGAAGAACAAAAAACAAAATTGCAAAGAGCAAAGCAGAGTAGTAATTTCTGATCAATTTTGAGCTACTATGATAGAACATGTTTTCGTTCATCAAAAGACAATGACGGAAAAATATGAACATTTTTTTTTTATTAAAAATGTACTTCTCCCTGAAAATTGTATGTTTTGAACAATGTGTTTTCTATTTTTCGGTGTATTGTTTACTGACTGCTTGAGAGTGTATATCATTTTGATCATTTTGTTTATGATTTGAGAGCAGTGTTTGATTTTGAACACAGGTAAAACTGTTTTGAGGCGAATGTTTCATTTTGCGAGAGGAGTCAGAGGTTATGTAAATAGTGCTTGAAGATGAGGTTTTGATGAAGATGACGTTTTGTGTTTAATGTTTTCAGGAAATGGAGCATAGTTTCAGAAATGGTGTTTTAGCAATTGAGAAAAACTGTAATAGTGTAAACTTGTAATTATATTTGCTGACAACCAACAGTCAAATTTTGACACCATTAGAGTAGCTCTCTAGCTACCGTATAACCCCCCTATATGCAAATATGGCCTTCTCCGATGTTGGTTACAAGGCGGTACTTATTTAAATTAGGTAAGAGAATATCATGTTACCATTGGTGTATTAAAATGAGAGTTAGAGTGATGTCACCCCATCCCTTAATAATTCTGCCTCCTGAATCCAAGTGTTTGACATGGTGCAAGGGGACCAGCAACATTATAATCAAATTTCATCAATGTAGCAACAGTAATTTTTCATAATTTGGTCATTCATACTTTGATCTGGTTTCATCCAAATCTCATCCAAATTCATGAAAGACATGATTTTGTCTGTTCATGACACTGAAAAGTGTGAACCCATATAGACAAAGGACCAGTGTTAAATTTAACTCTGTCAGTGTTTATTTAACACTGAGAGATTTGAAAAATAAATATAAGGCAAATACAAATCCAAACTGGATGGTCTTCATAGCCAGATGGGAGGGGTTTAGGGTAGCTGAAGGATGGGACTAAAAACAAATAAAAGATAACTATTGTCAAATATACTGTGTTTGTGAAATGTATATAGTATGTACAGTACCAGTCAAAATTTAGACACACCTACTCATTCAAGGTTGGTTACCACCGTGAATTATGGAGGAGGAGGTGTGATGGCGTGAGGGTGCGTTGCTGGTGACACTGTCTATGATTTATTTAGAATTCAAGGCACACTTAACCAGCATGGCTACCACAGCATTCTGCAGCGATACGCCATCCCATCTGCTTTGCGGTCATTTGTTTTTCAACAAGACAATGACCCAAAATGCACCTCCAGACTGTGTAAGGGCTATTTGACAAAGAAGGAGAGTGATGGAGTGCTGCATCAGGTGACCTGGTTTCCACAATCATCTGACCTCAACAAAATTGAGATGGTTTGGGATGAGTTGAACCGCAGAGTGAAGGAAAAGCAGCCAACAAGTGCTCAGCATATGTTGGGAACTCCTTTTGGAAAAGCATTCCTCATGAAGCTGGTTGAGAGAATGCAAAGAGTGTGCAAAGCTGGCATCATGGCAAAGGATGGCTACTTTGAAGAATCAAAAATATATGAAATATAGTTTGATTTGTTTAACTCTTTTTTTGGTTACCACATGATTCCATGTGTTATTTCATAGTTTTGATGTCTTCACTATTATTCTACAATATAGAAAATAGTAAAAATAAGGAAAAGACCTTGAATGTGTCCAAACTTTTGAATGGTACTGTATACAGTTGAAGTGGGAAGTTTACATACACCTTTGCCAAATATATTTAAACTGTTTTTCACAATTCCTGACATTTAATCCTAGAAAGAAATCCCGTGTCTTAGGTAAATTAGGATCACCACTTTATTTTAAGAATGTGAAATGTCAGAATAATAGTAGAGAGAATTATTTATTTCAGCTTTTATTTCTTTCATCACATTCCCAGTGGGTCAGAAACTTACTTAAACTCAATTGGTATTTGGTAGAATTACTTTAAATTGTTTAACTTGGGTCAAATGTTTCAGGTAGCCTTCAACATACTTCCCACAATAAGTTGAGTGAATTTTTGCTCACTCCTCCTGAAAGAGCTGGTGTAACTGAGTCAGGTTTGTAGGCCTCCATGCTCGCACAGGCCTTTTCAGTTCTGCCCACACATTTTCTGTAAGTGTGAGGTCAGGGCTTTGTGATGGCCACTCCAATAACATGACTTTGTTGTCCTTAAGCCAGTTTACCACAACTTTGGAAGTATGCTTGGGGTCACTGTCCATTTGGAAGAACCATTTGCGACCAAGCTTTAACCTCCTGACTGATGTCTTGAAATGTTGCTTCAATATATCCACATAGTTTTCTGTTCTCATGATGTCATCTATTTTTCGAAGTGCACCAGACTCTCCTGCAGCAAAGTACCCCCACAACATGATGCTGCCACCCCCGTGCTTCATGGTTGGGATGGTGTTCTTCGGCTTGTAAGCCTCTCCCTTTTCCCTCCAAACATAACGATGGTCATTATGGCCAAATAGTTATATTTTTGATTCATCAGACCAGAGGACATTTCTCAAAAAAGTATGATCTTTATCCCCATGTGCAGTTGCAAACCGCAGTCTGCCTTTTTTTAATGGCGGTTTTGGAGCAGTGGCTTCTTCCTTGCTGAGCGGCCTTTCAGGTTATGTCAATATAGGACTCGTTTTACTGTGGAAAAAATATACTTTTGTACCTGTTTCCTCCAGCATCTTCACAAGGTCCTTTGCTGTTGTTCTGGGATTGATTTGCACTTTTCACACCAAAATACGTCTCCTTCCTGAGCGGTATGACAGCTGCGTGGTCCCATGGTGTTTATACTTGCGAGCTATTGTTTGTACAAATGAATGTGGTACCTTCAGGCATTTGGAAATTGCTCCAAAAGATGAATCAGACTTGTGGAGGACAACAATATTTTTTCTGAGGTCCTGGCTGATTTCTTTTGATTTTGCCATGATTTCAAGCAAAGAGGCACTGAGTTTGAAGGTAGGCCTTGAAATACATCCACAGGTACACCTCCAATTGACTCATATGATGTCAATTAGCCTAGCAGATGCTTCTAAAGCCATGACATAATTTTCTGGAATTTTCCAAGCTGTTTAAAGGCACAGTCAACTTAGTGTATGTAAACTACTGACCCACTGGAATTGTGATACAGTGAATTATAAGTTAAATTATCTGTCTGTGAACAATTGTTGGAACAATTACTTGTGTCATGTACAAAGTAGATGTCCTAACCGACTTGCCAAAACCATAGGAGTGGTTAAAAAACAAGTTTTAATGACACCAACCTAAGTGTATGTAAACTTCTGACATCAACTGTGTATATATATATATATACACACATATATATGTGATCATTTATTTTGTATTTTAACGGCCTGGTTGGTTGGTTGGTTGGTGGGCGATTGTTTTTGCACTAGTCGCATTAGGCCTTATGCCATGGAGACCTTGACATCCATCATCTTCTACATTCCAGGCCTATCCAAGAAACATAGCATGACTAAAATAAAATTAATTGGATTCTATAAGAAATTTTCTTTCGATCTGCCTTTGATATAATTAGGCCTCAAGACGGTTCTACCAACTCCTGATCCCACTGGTTGACCCTCAGCTCACATGCCATCAGACCTTTTCATGTTTCATATTACCTTTATTTAACTAGGCAAGTCAGTTATGATCAAATTCTTATTTTCAATGACAGCCTTGTTCAGGGGCAGAACGACAGATTTTTACCTTGTCAGCTGGTGCATTTGATCTTGCAACCTTTTGGCTACTCGTCCAACATTCTAACCACTAGGCTACCTGCCACCCCTACATTCTAACCACTAGGTTACCTGCCGCCCCTACACTCTAGCCACTAGGCTACCTGCCACCCCTACACTCTAACCACTAGGCTACCTGCCACCCCTACACTCTAACCACTAGGCTACCTACCACCCCTACATTCTACCACTAGGCTACCTGCCACCCCTACATTCTAACCACTAGGCTACCTGCCACCCCTACATTCTAACCACTAGGCTACCTGCCAGCCCTACAGAATAACCACTAGGCTACCTGCCTCTCACCACTAGGCTACCTGCCAGCCCTACATTCTAACCACTAGGCTACCTGCCACTCCTACATTCTAACCACTAGGCTACCTGCCACCCCTACATTCTAACCACTAGGCTACCTGCCTCTAACCACTAGGCTACCTGCCAACCCTACATTCTAACCACTAGGCTACCTGCCACCCATACATTCTAACCACTAGGCTACCTGCCACCCCTACATTCTAACCACTAGGCTACCTGCCAACCCTACATTCTAACCACTAGGCTACCTGCCACCCCTACATTCTAACCACTAGGCTACCTGCCACCCCAACATTCTAACCACTAGGCTACCTGCCTCTAACCACTAGGCTACCTGCCAAACCTACATTCTAACCACTAGGCTACCTGCCATCTCTACATTCTAACCACTAGGCTACCTGCCTCTAACCACTAGGCTACCTGCCAACCCTACATTCTAACCACTAGGCTACCTGCCGCCCCTACATTCTAACCACTAGGCTACCTGCCTCTAACCACTAGGCTACCTGCCAGCCCTACATTCTAACCACTAGGCTACCTGCCAGCCCTACATTCTAACCACTAGGCTGCCTGCCAGCCCTACATTCTAACCACTAGGCTAACTGCCAGCCCTACATTCTAACCACTAGGCTACCTGCCAGCCCTACATTCTAACCACTAGGCTACCTGCCACCCCTACATTCTAACCACTAGGCTACCTGCCATCTCTACATTCTAACCACTAGGCTACCTGCCTCTAACCACTAGGCTACCTGCCAACCCTACATTCTAACCACTAGGCTACCTGCCGCCCCTACATTCTAACCACTAGGCTACCTGCCTCTAACCACTAGGCTACCTGCCAGCCCTACATTCTAACCACTAGGCTACCTGCCACCCCTACATTCTAACCACTAGGCTACCTGCCAACCCTACATTCTAACCAGTAGGCTACCTGCCAACCCTACATTCTAACCACTAGGCTACCTGCCAACCCTACATTCTAACCACTAGGCTACCTGCCAACCCCACATTCTAACCACTAGGCTACCTGCCTCTCACCACTAGGCTACCTGCCAACCTTACATTCTAACCACTAGGCTACCTGCCATCCCTACATTCTAACCACTAGGGTACCTGCCTCTCACCACTAGGCTACCTGCCAGCCCTACATTCTAACCACTAGGCTACCTGCCACCCCTACAGTCTAACCACTAGGCTACCTGCCACCCCTACATTCTAACCACTAGGCTACCTGCCTCTATCCACTAGGCTACCTGCCTCTAACCACTAGGCTACCTGCCAACCCTACATTCTAACCACTAGGCTACCTGCCACTCCTACATTCTAACCACTAGGCTACCTGCCACCCCTACATTCTAACCACTAGGCTACCTGCCTCTAACCACTAGGCTACCTGCCAACCCTACATTCTAACCACTAGGCTACCTGCCACCCATACATTCTAACCACTAGGCTACCTGCCACCCCTACATTCTAACCACTAGGCTACCTGGCTCTAACCACTAGGCTACCTGCCAACCCTACATTCTAACCACTAGGCTACCTGCCGCCCCTACGTTCTAACCACTAGGCTACCTGCCTCTAACCACTAGGCTACCTGCCAGCCCTACATTCTAACCACTTGGCTACCTGCCACCCCTACATTCTAACCACTAGGCTACCTGCCTCTAACCACTAGGCTACCTGCCACCCCAACATTCTAACCACTAGGCTACCTGCCTCTAACCACTAGGCTACCTGCCACCCCAACATTCTAACCACTAGGCTACCTGCCTCTAACCACTGGCTACCTGCCAACCCTACATTCTAACCACTAGGCTACCTGCCACCCCAACATTCTAACCACTAGGCTACCTGCCTCTAACCACTAGGCTACCTGCCACCCCAACATTCTAACCACTAGGCTACCTGCCTCTAACCACTGGCTACCTGCCAACCCTACATTCTAACCACTAGGCTACCTGCCACCCCTACATTCTAACCACTAGGCTACCTGCCTCTAACCACTAGGCTACCTGCCACCCCAACATTCTAACCACTAGGCTACCTGCCTCTAACCACTGGCTACCTGCCAACCCTACATTCTAACCACTAGGCTACCTGCCATCTCTACATTCTAACCACTAGGCTACCTGCCTCTAACCACTGGCTACCTGCCAACCCTACATTCTAACCACTAGGCTACCTGCCATCTCTACATTCTAACCACTAGGCTACCTGCCTCTAACCACTAGGCTACCTGCCAACCCTACATTCTAACCACTAGGCTACCTGCCACCCATACATTCTAACCACTAGGCTACCTGCCACCCCTACATTCTAACCACTAGGCTACCTGCCAACCCTACATTCTAACCACTAGGCTACCTGCCACCCCTACATTCTAACCACTAGGCTACCTGCCACCCCAACATTCTAACCACTAGGCTACCTGCCTCTAACCACTAGGCTACCTGCCAAACCTACATTCTAACCACTAGGCTACCTGCCATCTCTACATTCTAACCACTAGGCTACCTGCCTCTAACCACTAGGCTACCTGCCAACCCTACATTCTAACCACTAGGCTACCTGCCGCCCCTACATTCTAACCACTAGGCTACCTGCCTCTAACCACTAGGCTACCTGCCAGCCCTACATTCTAACCACTAGGCTACCTGCCAGCCCTACATTCTAACCACTAGGCTGCCTGCCAGCCCTACATTCTAACCACTAGGCTAACTGCCAGCCCTACATTCTAACCACTAGGCTACCTGCCAGCCCTACATTCTAACCACTAGGCTACCTGCCACCCCTACATTCTAACCACTGGGCTACCTGCCAACCCTACATTCTAACCAGTAGGCTACCTGCCAACCCTACATTCTAACCACTAGGCTACCTGCCAACCCTACATTCTAACCACTAGGCTACCTGCCAACCCCACATTCTAACCACTAGGCTACCTGCCTCTCACCACTAGGCTACCTGCCAACCTTACATTCTAACCACTAGGCTACCTGCCATCCCTACATTCTAACCACTAGGGTACCTGCCTCTCACCACTAGGCTACCTGCCAGCCCTACATTCTAACCACTAGGCTACCTGCCACCCCTACAGTCTAACCACTAGGCTACCTGCCACCCCTACATTCTAACCACTAGGCTACCTGCCTCTATCCACTAGGCTACCTGCCTCTAACCACTAGGCTACCTGCCAACCCTACATTCTAACCACTAGGCTACCTGCCACTCCTACATTCTAACCACTAGGCTACCTGCCACCCCTACATTCTAACCACTAGGCTACCTGCCTCTAACCACTAGGCTACCTGCCAACCCTACATTCTAACCACTAGGCTACCTGCCACCCATACATTCTAACCACTAGGCTACCTGCCACCCCTACATTCTAACCACTAGGCTACCTGGCTCTAACCACTAGGCTACCTGCCAACCCTACATTCTAACCACTAGGCTACCTGCCGCCCCTACGTTCTAACCACTAGGCTACCTGCCTCTAACCACTAGGCTACCTGCCAGCCCTACATTCTAACCACTTGGCTACCTGCCACCCCTACATTCTAACCACTAGGCTACCTGCCTCTAACCACTAGGCTACCTGCCACCCCAACATTCTAACCACTAGGCTACCTGCCTCTAACCACTAGGCTACCTGCCACCCCAACATTCTAACCACTAGGCTACCTGCCTCTAACCACTGGCTACCTGCCAACCCTACATTCTAACCACTAGGCTACCTGCCACCCCTACATTCTAACCACTAGGCTACCTGCCTCTAACCACTAGGCTACCTGCCACCCCAACATTCTAACCACTAGGCTACCTGCCTCTAACCACTGGCTACCTGCCAACCCTACATTCTAACCACTAGGCTACCTGCCATCTCTACATTCTAACCACTAGGCTACCTGCCTCTAACCACTGGCTACCTGCCAACCCTACATTCTAACCACTAGGCTACCTGCCATCTCTACATTCTAACCACTAGGCTACCTGCCTCTAACCACTAGGCTACCTGCCACCCCTACATTCTAACCACTTGGCTACCTGCCACCCCTACATTCTAACCACTAGGCTACCTGCCTCTAACCACTAGGCTACCTGCCACCCCAACATTCTAACCACTAGGCTACCTGCCTCTAACCACTAGGCTACCTGCCAACCATACATTCTAACCACTAGGTTACCTGCCATCTCTACATTCTAACCACTAGGCTACCTGCCTCTAACCACTAGGCTACCTGCCAACCCTACATTCTAACCACTAGGCTACCTGCCGCCCCTACATTCTAACCACTAGGCTACCTGCCTCTAACCACTAGGCTACCTGCCAGCCCTACATTCTAACCACTAGGCTACCTGCCAGCCCTACATTCTAACCACTAGGCTACCTGCCACCCCTACATTCTAACCACTAGGCTACCTGCCACCCCTACATTCTAACCACTAGGCTACCTGCCTCTAACCACTAGGCTACCTGCCAACCCTACATTCTAACCACTAGGCTACCTGCCGCCCCTACATTCTAACCACTAGGCTACCTGCCTCTAACCACTAGGCTACCTGCCAGCCCTACATTCTAACCACTAGGCTACCTGCCAGCCCTACATTCTAACCACTAGGCTACCTGCCACCCCTACATTCTAACCACTAGGCTACCTGCCACCCCTACATTCTAACCACTAGGCTACCTGCCTCTAACCACTAGGCTACCTGCCAACCCTACATTCTAACCACTAGGCTACCTGCCATCTCTACATTCTAACCACTAGGCTACCTGCCTCTAACCACTAGGCTACCTGCCACCCCTACATTCTAACCACTAGGCTACCTGCCTCTAACCACTAGGCTACCTGCCACCCCAACATTCTAACCACTAGGCTACCTGCCTCTAACCACTAGGCTACCTGCCAACCCTACATTCTAACCACTAGGCTACCTGCCATCTCTACATTCTAACCACTAGGCTACCTGCCTCTAACCACTAGGCTACCTGCCAACCCTACATTCTAACCACTAGGCTACCTGCCGCCCCTACATTCTAACCACTAGGCTACCTGCCTCTAACCACTAGGCTACCTGCCAGCCCTACATTCTAACCACTAGGCTACCTGCCAGCCCTACATTCTAACCACTAGGCTACCTGCCAGCACTACATTCTAACCACTAGGCTACCTGCCAGCCCTACATTCTAACCACTAGGCTACCTGCCACCCCTACATTCTAACCACTGGGCTACCTGCCAGCCCTACATTCTAACCACTAGGCTACCTGCCAACCCTACATTCTAACCACTAGGCTACCTGCCAACCCTACATTCTAACCACTAGGCTACCTGCCTCTCACCACTAGGCTACCTGCCAACCCTACATTCTAACCACTAGGCTACCTGCCACCCCTACATTCTAACCACTAGGCTACCTGCCTCTCACCACTA
This sequence comes from Oncorhynchus masou masou, assembly GCF_036934945.1. Lineage (NCBI taxonomy): Eukaryota > Metazoa > Chordata > Actinopteri > Salmoniformes > Salmonidae > Oncorhynchus > Oncorhynchus masou. The sequence continues at coordinate 10,703,700 of NC_088242.1, forward strand.
GGCTACCTGCCAACCCTACATTCTAACCACTAGGCTACCTGCCTCTCACCACTAGGCTACCTGCCAACCCTACATTCTAACCACTAGGCTACCTGCCTCTCACCACTAGGCTACCTGCCACCCCTACATTCTATCCACTAGGCTACCTGCCGACCCAACATTCTAACCACTAGGCTACCTGCCTCTCACCACTAGGCTACCTGCATCTCACCACTAGGCTACCTGCCTCTCACCACTAGGCTACCTGCCTCTCACCACTAGGCTACCTGCCTCTCACCACTAGGCTACCTGCCTCTCACCACTAGGCTACCTGCCTCTCACCACTAGGCTACCTGCCAACCCTACATTCTAACCACTAGGCTACCTGCCACCCCTACATTCTAACCACTAGGCTACCTGCCACCCCTACATTCTAACCACTAGGCTACCTGGCTCTAACCACTAGGCTACCTGCCAACCCTACATTCTAACCACTAGGCTACCTGCCACCCCTACATTCTAACCACTAGGCTACCTGCCACCCCTACATTCTAACCACTAGGCTACCTGCCTCTAACCACTTGGCTACCTGCCACCCCTACATTCTAACCACTAGGCTACCTGCCTCTAACCACTAGGCTACCTGCCACCCCAACATTCTAACCACTAGGCTACCTGCCTCTAACCACTGGCTACCTGCCAACCCTACATTCTAACCACTAGGCTACCTGCCATCTCTACATTCTAACCACTAGGCTACCTGCCTCTAACCACTAGGCTACCTGCCAACCCTACATTCTAACCACTAGGCTACCTGCCGCCCCTACATTCTAACCACTAGGCTACCTGCCTCTAACCACTAGGCTACCTGCCAGCCCTACATTCTAACCACTAGGCTACCTGCCAGCCCTACATTCTAACCACTAGGCTGCCTGCCAGCCCTACATTCTAACCACTAGGCTACCTGCCAGCCCTACATTCTAACCACTAGGCTACCTGCCTCTAACCACTAGGCTACCTGCCACCCCTACATTCTAACCACTTGGCTACCTGCCACCCCTACATTCTAACCACTAGGCTACCTGCCTCTAACCACTAGGCTACCTGCCAGCCCTACATTCTAACCACTAGGCTACCTGCCTCTAACCACTAGGCTACCTGCCACCCCTACATTCTAACCACTTGGCTACCTGCCACCCCTACATTCTAACCACTAGGCTACCTGCCTCTAACCACTAGGCTACCTGCCACCCCAACATTCTAACCACTAGGCTACCTGCCTCTAACCACTAGGCTACCTGCCAACCCTACATTCTAACCACTAGGCTACCTGCCATCTCTACATTCTAACCACTAGGCTACCTGCCAACCCTACATTCTAACCACTAGGCTACCTGCCTCTCACCACTAGGCTACCTGCCAACCCTACATTCTAACCACTAGGCTACCTGCCACCCCTACATTCTAACCACTAGGCTACCTGCCTCTCACCACTAGGCTACCTGCCAACCCTACATTCTAACCACTAGGCTACCTGCCTCTCACCACTAGGCTACCTGCCAACCCTACATTCTAACCACTAGGCTACCTGCCTCTCACCACTAGGCTACCTGCCACCCCTACATTCTATCCACTAGGCTACCTGCCGACCCGACATTCTAACCACTAGGCTACCTGCCTCTCACCACTAGGCTACCTGCCTCTCACCACTAGGCTACCTGCCTCTCACCACTAGGCTACCTGCCTCTCACCACTAGGCTACCTGCCTCTCACCACTAGGCTACCTGCCTCTCACCACTAGGCTACCTGCCTCTCACCACTAGGCTACCTGCCTCTCACCACTAGGCTACCTGCCAACCCTACATTCTAACCACTAGGCTACCTGCCACCCCTACATTCTAACCACTAGGCTACCTGCCACCCCTACATTCTAACCACTAGGCTACCTGCCTCTAACCACTTGTCTACCTGCCACCCCTACATTCTAACCACTAGGCTACCTGCCTCTAACCACTAGGCTACCTGCCACCCCAACATTCTAACCACTAGGCTACCTGCCTCTAACCACTGGCTACCTGCCAACCCTACATTCTAACCACTAGGCTACCTGCCATCTCTACATTCTAACCACTAGGCTACCTGCCTCTAACCACTAGGCTACCTGCCAACCCTACATTCTAACCACTAGGCTACCTGCCGCCCCTACATTCTAACCACTAGGCTACCTGCCTCTAACCACTAGGCTACCTGCCAGCCCTACATTCTAACCACTAGGCTACCTGCCATCTCTACATTCTAACCACTAGGCTACCTGCCTCTAACCACTAGGCTACCTGCCAACCCTACATTCTAACCACTAGGCTACCTGCCGCCCCTACATTCTAACCACTAGGCTACCTGCCTCTAACCACTAGGCTACCTGCCAGCCCTACATTCTAACCACTAGGCTACCTGCCAGCCCTACATTCTAACCACTAGGCTGCCTGCCAGCCCTACATTCTAACCACTAGGCTACCTGCCAGCCCTACATTCTAACCACTAGGCTACCTGCCTCTAACCACTTGGCTACCTGCCACCCCTACATTCTAACCACTAGGCTACCTGCCTCTAACCACTAGGCTACCTGCCACCCCAACATTCTAACCACTAGGCTACCTGCCTCTAACCACTAGGCTACCTGCCAACCCTACATTCTAACCACTAGGCTACCTGCCATCTCTACATTCTAAACACTAGGCTACCTGCCTCTAACCAATAGGCTACCTGCCAACCCTACATTCTAACCACTAGGCTACCTGCCGCCCCTACATTCTAACCACTAGGCTACCTGCCTCTAACCACTAGGCTACCTGCCAGCCCTACATTCTAACCACTAGGCTACCTGCCAGCCCTACATTCTAACCACTAGGCTGCCTGCCAGCCCTACATTCTAACCAGTAGGCTACCTGCCAGCCCTACATTCTAACCACTAGGCTACCTGCCACTCCTACATTCTAACCACTAGGCTACCTGCCACCCCTACATTCTAACCACTAGGCTACCTGCCTCTAACCACTTGGCTACCTGCCACCCCTACATTCTAACCACTAGGCTACCTGCCTGTAACCACTAGGCTACCTGCCACCCCAACATTCTAACCACTAGGCTACCTGCCTCTAACCACTAGGCTACCTGCCAACCCTACATTCTAACCACTAGGATACCTGCCATCTCTACATTCTAACCACTAGGCTTCCTGCTTCTAACCACTAGGCTACCTGCCAACCCTACATTCTAACCACTAGGCTACCTGCCGCCCCTACATTCTAACCACTAGGCTACCTGCCTCTAACCACTAGGCTACCTGCCAGCCCTACATTCTAACCACTAGGCTACCTGCCAGCCCTACATTCTAACCACTAGGCTACCTGCCAGCCCTACATTCTAACCACTAGGCTACCTGCCAGCCCTACATTCTAACCACTAGGCTACCTGCCACCCCTACATTCTAACCACTGGGCTACCTGCCAACCCTACATTCTAACCACTAGGCTACCTGCCAACCCTACATTCTAACCACTAGGCTACCTGCCAACCCTACAATCTAACCACTAGGCTACCTGCCAACCCTACATTCTAACCACTAGGCTACCTGCCTCTCACCACTAGGCTACCTGCCAACCCTACATTCTAACCACTAGGCTACCTGCCACCCCTACATTCTAACCACTAGGCTACCTGCCTCTCACCACTAGGCTACCTGCCAACCCTACATTCTAACCACTAGGCTACCTGCCTCTCACCACTAGGCTACCTGCCAACCCTACATTCTAACCACTAGGCTACCTGCCAACCCTACATTCTAACCACTAGGCTACCTGCCTCTCACCACTAGGCTACCTGCCAACACTACATTCTAACCACTAGGCTACCTGCCACCCCTACATTCTAACCACTAGGCTACCTGCCTCTCACCACTAGGCTACCTGCCAACCCTACATTCTAACCACTAGGCTACCTGCCAGCCCTACATTCTAACCACTAGGCTACCTGCCAGCCCTACATTCTAACCACTAGGCTACCTGCCACCCCTACATTCTAACCACTGGGCTACCTGCCAACCCTACATTCTAACCACTAGGCTACCTGCCAACCCTACATTCTAACCACTAGGCTACCTGCCAACCCTACAATCTAACCACTAGGCTACCTGCCAACCCTACATTCTAACCACTAGGCTACCTGCCTCTCACCACTAGGCTACCTGCCAACCCTACATTCTAACCACTAGGCTACCTGCCACCCCTACATTCTAACCACTAGGCTACCTGCCTCTCACCACTAGGCTACCTGCCAACCCTACATTCTAACCACTAGGCTACCTGCCTCTCACCACTAGGCTACCTGCCAACCCTACATTCTAACCACTAGGCTACCTGCCAACCCTACATTCTAACCACTAGGCTACCTGCCTCTCACCACTAGGCTACCTGCCAACCCTACATTCTAACCACTAGGCTACCTGCCACCCCTACATTCTAACCACTAGGCTACCTGCCTCTCACCACTAGGCTACCTGCCAACCCTACATTCTAACCACTAGGCTACCTGCCTCTCACCACTAGGCTACCTGCCAACCCTACATTCTAACCACTAGGCTACTTGCCTCTCACCACTAGGCTACCTGCCACCCCTACATTCTATCCACTAGGCTACCTGCCAGCCCTACATTCTAACCACTAGGCTACCTGCCAGCCCTACATTCTAACCACTAGGCTACCTGCCAGCCCTACATTCTAACCACTAGGCTACCTGCCAGCCCTACATTCTAACCACTAGGCTACCTGCCACCCCTACATTCTAACCACTGGGCTACCTGCCAACCCTACATTCTAACCACTAGGCTACCTGCCAACCCTACATTCTAACCACTAGGCTACCTGCCAACCCTACAATCTAACCACTAGGCTACCTGCCAACCCTACATTCTAACCACTAGGCTACCTGCCTCTCTCACCACTAGGCTACCTGCCAACCCTACATTCTAACCACTAGGCTACCTGCCACCCCTACATTCTAACCACTAGGCTACCTGCCTCTCACCACTAGGCTACCTGCCAACCCTACATTCTAACCACTAGGCTACCTGCCTCTCACCACTAGGCTACCTGCCAACCCTACATTCTAACCACTAGGCTACCTGCCAACCCTACATTCTAACCACTAGGCTACCTGCCTCTCACCACTAGGCTACCTGCCAACCCTACATTCTAACCACTAGGCTACCTGCCACCCCTACATTCTAACCACTAGGCTACCTGCCTCTCACCACTAGGCTACCTGCCAACCCTACATTCTAACCACTAGGCTACCTGCCTCTCACCACTAGGCTACCTGCCAACCCTACATTCTAACCACTAGGCTACTTGCCTCTCACCACTAGGCTACCTGCCACCCCTACATTCTATCCACTAGGCTACCTGCCAACCCTACATTCTAACCACTAGGCTACCTGGCTCTCACCACTAGGCTACCTGCTTCTCACCACTAGGCTACCTGCCTCTCACCACTAGGCTACCTGCCTCTCACCACTAGGCTACCTGCCTCTCACCACTAGGCTACCTGCCTCTCACCACTAGGCTACCTGCCTCTCACCACTAGGCTACCTGCCTCTCACCACTAGGCTACCTGCCAACCCTACATTCTAACCACTAGGCTACCAGCCACCCCTACATTCTAACCACTAGGCTACCTGCCACCCCTACATTCTAACCACTAGGCTACCTGGCTCTAACCACTAGGCTACCTGCCAACCCTACATTCTAACCACTAGGCTACCTGCCACCCCTACATTCTAACCACTAGGCTACCTGCCACCCCTACATTCTAACCACTAGGCTACCTGCCTCTAACCACTTGGCTACCTGCCACCCCTACATTCTAACCACTAGGCTACCTGCCTCTAACCACTAGGCTACCTGCCACCCCAACATTCTAACCACTAGGCTACCTGCCTCTAACCACTGGCTACCTGCCAACCCTACATTCTAACCACTAGGCTACCTGCCACCCCTACATTCTAACCACTAGGCTACCTGCCTCTCACCACTAGGCTACCTGCCAACCCTACATTCTAACCACTAGGCTACCTGCCTCTCACCACTAGGCTACCTGCCAACCCTACATTCTAACCACTAGGCTACCTGCCACCCCTACATTCTAACCACTAGGCTACCTGCCTCTCACCACTAGGCTACCTGCCAACCCTACATTCTAACCACTAGGCTACCTGCCTCTCACCACTAGGCTACCTGCCAACCCTACATTCTAACCACTAGGCTACCTGCCTCTCACCACTAGGCTACCTGCCACCCCTACATTCTATCCACTAGGCTACCTGCCAACCCTACATTCTAACCACTAGGCTACCTGCCTCTCACCACTAGGCTACCTGCCTCTCACCACTAGGCTGCCTGCCTCTCACCACTAGGCTACCTGCCTCTCACCACTAGGCTACCTGCCTCTCACCACTAGGCTACTTGCCTCTCACCACTAGGCTACCTGCCTCTCACCACTAGGCTACGTGCCTCTCACCACTAGGCTACCTGCCAACCCTACATTCTAACCACTAGGCTACCTGCCACCCCTACATTCTAACCACTAGGCTACCTGCCACCCCTACATTCTAACCACTAGGCTACCTGCCTCTCACCACTAGGCTACCTGCCAACCCTACATTCTAACCACTAGGCTACCTGCCACCCCTACATTCTAACCACTAGGCTACCTGCCAACCCTACATTCTAACCACTAGGCTACCTGCCTCTCACCACTAGGCTACCTGCCAACCCTACATTCTAACCACTAGGCTACCTGCCACCCCTACATTCTAACCACTAGGCTACCTGCCTCTCACCACTAGGCTACCTGCCAACCCTACATTCTAACCACTAGGCTACCTGCCTCTCACCACTAGGCTACCTGCCAACCCTACATTCTAACCACTAGGCTACCTGCCTCTCACCACTAGGCTACCTGCCACCCCTACATTCTATCCACTAGGCTACCTGCCAACCCTACATTCTAACCACTAGGCTACCTGCCTCTCACCACTAGGCTACCTGCCTCTCACCACTAGGCTACCTGCCTCTCACCACTAGGCTACCTGCCTCTCACCACTAGGCTACCTGCCTCTCACCACTAGGCTACCTGCCTCTCACCACTAGGCTACCTGTCTCTCACCACTAGGCTACCTGCCAACCCTACATTCTAACCACTAGGCTACCTGCCACCCCTACATTCTAACCACTAGGCTACCTGCCACCCCTACATTCTAACCACTAGGCTACCTGGCTCTAACCACTAGGCTACCTGCCAACCCTACATTCTAACCACTAGGCTACCTGCCACCCCTACATTCTAACCACTAGGCTACCTGCCACCCCTACATTCTAACCACTAGGCTACCTGCCTCTAACCACTTGGCTACCTGCCACCCCTACATTCTAACCACTAGGCTACCTGCCTCTAACCACTAGGCTACCTGCCACCCCAACATTCTAACCACTAGGCTACCTGCCTCTAACCACTGGCTACCTGCCAACCCTACATTCTTACCACTAGGCTACCTGCCATCTCTACATTCTAACCACTAGGCTACCTGCCTCTAACCACTAGGCTACCTGCCAACCCTACATTCTAACCACTAGGCTACCTGCCGCCCCTACATTCTAACCACTAGGCTACCTGCCTCTAACCACTAGGCTACCTGCCAGCCCTACATTCTAACCACTAGGCTACCTGCCAGCCCTACATTCTAACCACTAGGCTGCCTGTCAGCCCTACATTCTAACCACTAGGCTACCTGCCAGCCCTACATTCTAACCACTAGGCTACCTGCCTCTAACCACTAGGCTACCTGCCACCCCTACATTCTAACCACTTGGCTACCTGCCACCCCTACATTCTAACCACTAGGCTACCTGCATCTAACCACTAGGCTACCTGCCACCCCAACATTCTAACCACTAGGCTACCTGCCTCTAACCACTAGACTACCTGCCAACCCTACATTCTAACCACTAGGCTACCTGCCAACCCTACATTCTAACCACTAGGCTACCTGCCTCTCACCACTAGGCTACCTGCCAACCCTACATTCTAACCACTAGGCTACCTGCCACCCCTACATTCTAACCACTAGGCTACCTGCCTCTCACCACTAGGCTACCTGCCAACCCTACATTCTAACCACTAGGCTACCTGCCTCTCACCACTAGGCTACCTGCCAACCCTACATTCTAACCACTAGGCTACCTGCCAACCCTACATTCTAACCACTAGGCTACCTGCCTCTCACCACTAGGCTACCTGCCAACCCTACATTCTAACCACTAGGCTACCTGCCACCCCTACATTCTAACCACTAGGCTACCTGCCTCTCACCACTAGGCTACCTGCCAACCCTACATTCTAACCACTAGGCTACCTGCCTCTCACCACTAGGCTACCTGCCAACCCTACATTCTAACCACTAGGCTACCTGCCAACCCTACATTCTAACCACTAGGCTACCTGCCTCTCACCACTAGGCTACCTGCCAACCCTACATTCTAACCACTAGGCTACCTGCCACCCCTACATTCTAACCACTAGGCTACCTGCCTCTCACCACTAGGCTACCTGCCAACCCTACATTCTAACCACTAGGCTACCTGCCTCTCACCACTAGGCTACCTGCCAACCCTACATTCTAACCACTAGGCTACCTGCCAACCCTACATTCTAACCACTAGGCTACCTGCCTCTCACCACTAGGCTACCTGCCTCTCACCACTAGGCTACCTGCCTCTCACCACTAGGCTACCTGCCTCTCACCACTAGGCTACCTGCCAACCCTACATTCTAACCACTAGGCTACCTGCCACCCCTACATTCTAACCACTAGGCTACCTGCCTCTCACCACTAGGCTACCTGCCAACCCTACATTCTAACCACTAGGCTACCTGCCTCTCACCACTAGGCTACCTGCCAACCCTACATTCTAACCACTAGGCTACCTGCCAACCCTACATTCTAACCACTAGGCTACCTGCCTCTCACCACTAGGCTACCTGCCTCTCACCACTAGGCTACCTGCCTCTCACCACTAGGCTACCTGCCTCTCACCACTAGGCTACCTGCCACCCCTACATTCCATCCACTAGGCTACCTGCCAACCCTACATTCTAACCACTAGGCTACCTGCCTCTCACCACTAGGCTACCTGCCTCTCACCACTAGGCTACCTGCCTCTCACCACTAGGCTACCTGCCTCTCACCACTAGGCTACCTGCCTCTCACCACTAGGCTACCTGCCTCTCACCACTAGGCTACCTGCCAACCCTACATTCTAACCACTAGGCTACCTGCCACCCCTACATTCTAACCACTAGGCTACCTGCCACCCCTACATTCTAACCACTAGGCTACCTGGCTCTAACCACTAGGCTACCTGCCAACCCTACATTCTAACCACTAGGCTACCTGCCACCCCTACATTCTAACCACTAGGCTACCTGCCACCCCTACATTCTAACCACTAGGCTACCTGCCTCTAACCACTTGGCTACCTGCCACCCCTACATTCTAACCACTAGGCTACCTGCCTCTAACCACTAGGCTACCTGCCACCCCAACATTCTAACCACTAGGCTACCTGCCTCTAACCACTGGCTACCTGCCAACCCTACATTCTAACCACTAGGCTACCTGCCATCTCTACATTCTAACCACTAGGCTACCTGCCTCTAACCACTAGGCTACCTGCCAACCCTACATTCTAACCACTAGGCTACCTGCCGCCCCTACATTCTAACCACTAGGCTACCTGCCTCTAACCACTAGGCTACCTGCCAGCCCTACATTCTAACCACTAGGCTACCTGCCAGCCCTACATTCTAACCACTAGGCTGCCTGCCAGCCCTACATTCTAACCACTAGGCTACCTGCCAGCCCTACATTCTAACCACTAGGCTACCTGCCTCTAACCACTAGGCTACCTGCCACCCCTACATTCTAACCACTTGGCTACCTGCCACCCCTACATTCTAACCACTAGGCTACCTGCCTCTAACCACTAGGCTACCTGCCACCCCAACATTCTAACCACTAGGCTACCTGCCTCTAACCACTAGGCTACCTGCCAACCCTACATTCTAACCACTAGGCTACCTGCCATCTCTACATTCTAACCACTAGGCTACCTGCCTCTAACCACTAGGCTACCTGCCAACCCTACATTCTAACCACTAGGCTACCTGCCAACCCTACATTCTAACCACTAGGCTACCTGCCGCCCCTACATTCTAACCACTAGGCTACCTGCCTCTAACCACTAGGCTACCTGCCAGCCCTACATTCTAACCACTAGGCTACCTGCCAGCCCTACATTCTAACCACTAGGCTGCCTGCCAGCCCTACATTCTAACCACTAGGCTACCTGCCAGCCCTACATTCTAACCACTAGGCTACCTGCCACTCCTACATTCTAACCACTTGGCTACCTGCCACCCCTACATTCTAACCACTAGGCTACCTGCCTCTAACCACTAGGCTACCTGCCACCCCAACATTCTAACCACTAGGCTACCTGCCTCTAACCACTAGGCTACCTGCCAACCCTACATTCTAACCACTAGGCTACCTGCCATCTCTACATTCTAACCACTAGGCTAACTGCCTCTAACCACTAGGCTACCTGCCAACCCTACATTCTAACCACTAGGCTACCTGCCGCCCCTACATTCTAACCACTAGGCGACCTGCCTCTAACCACTAGGCTACCTGCCAGCCCTACATTCTAACCACTAGGCTACCTGCCAGCCCTACATTCTAACCACTAGGCTACCTGCCAGCCCTACATTCTAACCACTAGGCTACCTGCCAGCCCTACATTCTAAGCACTAGGCTACCTGCCACCCCTACATTCTAACCACTGGGCTACCTGCCAACCCTACATTCTAACCACTAGGCTACCTGCCAACCCTACATTCTAACCACTAGGCTACCTGCCAACCCTACATTCTAACCACTAGGCTACCTGCCAACCCTACATTCTAACCACTAGGCTACCTGCCTCTCACCACTAGGCTACCTGCCAACCCTACATTCTAACCACTAGGCTACCTGCCAGCCCTACATTCTAACCACTAGGCTACCTGCCACCCCTACATTCTAACCACTGGGCTACCTGCCAACCCTACATTCTAACCACTAGGCTACCTGCCAACCCTACATTCTAACCACTAGGCTACCTGCCAACCCTACATTCTAACCACTAGGCTACCTGCCAACCCTACATTCTAACCACTAGGCTACCTGCCTCTCACCACTAGGCTACCTGCCAACCCTACATTCTAACCACTAGGCTACCTGCCACCCCTACATTCTAACCACTAGGCTACCTGCCTCTCACCACTAGGCTACCTGCCAACCCTACATTCTAACCACTAGACTACCTGCCTCTCACCACTAGGCTACCTGCCAACCCTACATTCTAACCACTAGGCTACCTGCCTCTCACCACTAGGCTACCTGCCACCCCTACATTCTATCCACTAGGCTACCTGCCAACCCTACATTCTAACCACTAGGCTACCTGCCTCTCACCACTAGGCTACCTGCCTCTCACCACTAGGCTACCTGCCTCTCACCACTAGGCTACCTGCCTCTCACCACTAGGCTACCTGCCTCTCACCACTAGGCTACCTGCCAACCCTACATTCTAACCACTAGGCTACCTGCCACACAGGTACGTTATATATGCTTTATGAGTTCCATCTGTAGAATTATTAATGAATGTGATTTGTTTGTGGAGGATTCCTGACAATGCATACAGTTTTTGTGTATATTTTTGTACATCTCTGATTGTGACTTTTCCTCTGGTTGCTGTACAATATGTGATATGTTTATTAATAGAAAATATTGAAAACTAATTATTTCCATTTGATGACAGTGAGTGTGTGTGCTTATGATTATATCAAAGTTAATGATTTCGCAAAAGTATATCTGGAGAGGAGAGTTGAGTTGACCAACACTGGCCTTCATGGAAGGGATACAGAATAACTGACCTGCTCAGCGCAACATGAAGAAAATATAAACAATGCTGCCACCAATTGGTCATATAGTGCATTACATACAGCTCAACTACACTCGTTTACAGAACTGTCCAGCGGTTGAACCGGGATCTCGACAGAAAGCGAGGGTTAGGGTTAGGGTTGAGGCTAGGGCTAGGGTTAGGGTTAGGGTTGAGGTTAGGGTTAGGGTTGAGGTTAGGGTTAGGGTTGAGGCTAGGGTTAGGGTTGCTCGTACATTTGTCTCTTACAAATGTTTCTTTAATTCTTTATGCCACTCTGCACTGTCAGAGAAACAAATCTCTTATAATATTTTTTTGTGGCACTGCATTATCAGAGAATCTGCCCGAACACAACTTCAGCACTTCGCCTGTAAACACAGGACTATTTTACTCCAATAGAAAAAGATTAGGGCTAATTCAGTGAGTTAAATCTAACAGTTCTTCAGATCTACTTGTAGGAAAAGTACAACATGGTCAACTCCATCACAACCAAAACCCATAGACAGTGATATCTCCCTGAGGGATGTGGTCAATAACAGGCCAGAGACTGCTGAGTCTGGTGTCAGCCATCTTAGCAGCTATCTTTCTCCATGCGTTTGTGCTGCGCTGGGGAGCTGCCACATCTGCTCATTACCCTTACACACTAATCTATTCTCATGACTTATTTACACTCTATTCAGTCTACCCCCGAGGGTAAAAGCTTTAGAAATCACATATCTTCATCAGAGAGAGAGAGAGAGAGAGAGGAGAGAGAGAGGGGGGGAGAGAGAAGGAGAGAGGGAGAGAGAGAAGGAGAGAGAGAGAGAAAAGGAGAGAGAAAGAAGGAGAGAGAGAGAGAGAAGGAGAGAGAGAGAGACCAGGTACGTACATGGACAGGAGGTGTGCTGGGGTTGAGCCAGGACAGAACAGGCAATTGGTTAGTGTACAACTCAGAGCTGCTACACCAAACACCACCACTTGATGGCAGCAGAACACCTCTGCATAACCAGGAGCTGTAAAAAGCACGGACGTCTGAAACCCATCTCTGAATGTACTACGTACTATTTAGAACATACTGTTTAGTAAAATGGCATGCAGGTAGAAACAAATATCAACATACTACTTAATCATCCATACTGTTCCCCAACATGTGTTAATTTGTGTAGAGCACGTCCCCATTCCGCTGTTGTCAAACACAGGTGGGTTGCGTCTTTCTTTTTCCCAACGCAGTTAAGCCAAAACCACGCCGTTATTCATAGGGGCGTTCTACTACGCTCCCATTGGCTAGCGTTGTGTCAGTCACAGTCGATCAGCGCTTCTAGTCAGCTGTTGGCTCGCGAAAGCTATTGCCTCACAGCCTGTTAAAGAGAGACATGGCTGAACACACACCACTGATGTAATGCAGGCCTACTATTAACATGGTAACATTTGGCCATGTATTTATTTTCAGAGTTTCAATGAGTTGTAAAAATGTCTCAGAGAACTCTGCCTAATTCCCCCAATTTGAAGGTCAACTAAGTTAACCTAGGGGTTGCAACAATTTTGGCAGATAGCTTTAGAAAGAAAGGGTCCAGATTGTCTAGCCCAGCTGATTTGTAGGGGTCCAGATTTTGCAGCTCTTTCAGAACATCAGCTGACTGGATTTGTGAGAAATGGGGAAGGCTTGGGCGAGTTGCTAGGGGGATGCAGTGCTGTTGACCGGGGTAGGAGTAACCAGGTGGAAAGAATGGCCAGCCGTAGAAAAATGCTTATTGAAATTCTCAATTATAGTGGATTTATCAGTGGTGACAGTGTTTCCTATCTTCAGTGCAGTGGGCAGCTGGGAGGAGATGTTCTTATTCTCCATGGACTTTACAGTGTCCCAGAACTTTTTTGAGTTTGTGTTGCAGCAAGCAAATTTCTGCTTGAAAAAGCTGGGCTTGGCTTTTCTAACTGCCTGTGTATGTTGGTTTCTAGCTTCCCTGAAAAGTTGCATATCACAGGGGCTGTTCGATGCTAATGCAGAACGCCATAGGATGTTTTTGTGTTGGTTATTAAGGGCAGTCAGGTCTGGAGAGAACCAAGGGCTATATCTGTTCCTGGTTCTAAATTTCTTGAATGGGGCATGCTTATTTAAAATGGTGAGGAAGGCTTTTTTTTAATAACCAGGCATCCTTTACTGGCGGGATGAGGTCAATATCCTTCCAGGATACCCGGGCCAGGTCAATTAGAAAGGCCTGCTCGCTGAAGTGTTTCAGGGAGCGTTTGACAGTGATGAGTGGAGGTCGTTATGGAGGTCCAATAAGGATGCATGCTTGTTATTCATAATTTCTCAAATATTTATTGGCTAATCGTTTCTACAAAAATGGTTCACGTTGCTCTGACTATAGCACACAACACATCAAGTTACATTTGTTTTCCTATTTAGATTTGTCTATCCCCTTGCTTGCAAATATCCAATTTGTTCACCTGTGGAGAGGCCTACCCAGAGAGACCACTCAACTTTTGAATTGAGTCTACACCAAGGAGTGAATTCTGTTGAGGAGTTACAACAGTGGCTAAAGACGCTGGAGACAGCGGGGCAGCGTAACAAGACCCAGGAAAGGACATACAATTATTTTCAAGGTACTGATTAAAGTGGGAAAAAATTATATTTTGTCGGTGAGAGAGAGAAAAGGTAAGGCATGCAGACATGCAGATAATAAATACAATACCCCTTCTGTTTAGGCTGGATACAGGTGCAGACACAAGATGTCCAGTAGATCCACCCCACTGCGGACAACAAGGGAACATCAAAAAACCCTGGCTGTCCATCTGAAATGTGTATCACTCTGATACGCTGTGTCACCGGAAAAGGGAGGCTGAGCAGGTGTGTGATTGGTTTATTTACATATACAAGCCTGCCCATTGTGATTAATCATTCTCTAACTTTGATCCAAGCGAAGACGATCAAATCATTGTTCTAGGAGCAAGGGACCAACATCTTCCTACGTATCCAGCAGTGATGCGTTTGTCCCCATTGTCCACAACCATAATCTCTTTGTGGCTGAAGCACTTAAACACCGGAGATGTTGAGGCCAAATCCACAGAGACTTTGTCAAGGCTATTTGAGTTGGGGCCACTTCCCCTTCATCAGATTTGGACGCGCTAACCAGTGATCTGCTGATGGAACACGGGGAGAATTAAATATTTGCCGCTGCAGATAGAGCTCTCTGTCCAGACCTGAAGTTCTGTTAGCGGTACATATGTCTTATTCCCAGCACCAACATCATCTTCTCTCTTTCTTCAACATATTTAAGGTCATTCAGATCGACCTGTGTGTACACCAAGACAAGTGGTAACTTCATGTTTTCAACACAGATACAGTACTATATGTGTGAGTGAGACCAATGTAAGTGTTTTTATGCTGTGGACTCACAGGGGGATGATCCAGTGGGTAAGAAATGCTGCTCCCTAGAGAAATGATTAAAGCCATAGGAGATACACACGTTTCAGATACTGGACAGACAACCACATACATGTCCATGTATCTGGACAGACAACCACATACATGTCCATGTATCTGGACAGACAACCACATACATGTCCATGTATCTGGACAGACAACCACATACATGTCCATGTATCTGGACAGACAACCACATACATGTCCATGTATCTGGACAGACTACCACATACATGTCCATGTATCTGGACAGACTACCACATACATGTCCATGTATCTGGACAGACAACCACATACATGTCCATGTATCTGGACAGACAACCACATACATGTCCATGGATCTGGACAGACAACCACATACATGTCCATGTATCTGGACAGACAACCACATACATCTCACATATGATCTGGCTATAACAGTGTATTTTCATATTATATACAGTTTAAGATTAGATTACTTGTGAGATATTACTGCACTGTCGGAACAGGAAGCACAAGCATTTCTCTACAGTCACATTAACATCTGCTAACCATGTGTAGGTGACCAATAACATCTGCTAACCATGTGTATGTGACCAATAACATCTGCTAACCATGTGTAGGTGACCAATAACATCTGCTAACCATGTGTAGGTGACCAATAACATCTGCTAAACATGTGTATGTGACCAATAACATCTGCTAAACATGTGTAGGTGACCAATAACATCTGCTAACCATGTGTATGTGACCAATAACATCTGCTAACCATGTGTAAGTGACCAATAACATCTGCTAACCATGTGTAGGTGACCAATAACATCTGCTAACCATGTGTAGGTGACCAATAACATCTGCTAACCATGTGTATGTGACCAATAACATCTGCTAACCATGTGTATGTGACCAATAACATCTGCTAAACATGTGTATGTGACCAATAACATCTGCTAAACATGTGTATGTGACCAATAACATCTGCTAACCATGTGTATGTGACCAATAACATCTGCTAACCATGTGTAGGAGACCAATAACATCTGCTAACCATGTGTAAGTGACCAATAACATCTGCTAACCATGTGTATGTGACCAATAACATCTGCTAACCATGTGTAGGTGACCAATAACATCTGCTAACCATGTGTATGTGACCAATAACATCTGCTAACCATGTGTATGTGACCAATAACATCTGCTAACCATGTGTAGGTGACCAATAACATCTGCTAACCATGTGTATGTGACCAATAACATCTGCTAACCATGTGTATGTGACCAATAACATCTGCTAACCATGTGTATGTGACCAATAACATCTGCTAACCATGTGTAGGTGACCAATAACATCAGCTAACCATGTGTAAGTGACCAATAACATCTGCTAACCATGTGTAAGTGACCAATAACATCTGCTAACCATGTGTAGGTGACCAATAACATCTGCTAACCATGTGTATGTGACCAATAACATCTGCTAACCATGTGTAGGAGACCAATAACATCTGCTAACCATGTGTAGGTGACCAATAACATCTGCTAACCATGTGTATGTGACCAATAACATCTGCTAACCATGTGTATGTGACCAATAACATCTGCTAACCATGTGTAGGTGACCAATAACATCTGCTAACCATGTGTAGGTGACCAATAACATCTGCTAACCATGTGTAGGTGACCAATAACATCTGCTAACCATGTGTAGGTGACCAATAACATCTGCTAACCATGTGAAGGTGACCAATAACATCTGCTAACCATGTGTAGGTGACCAATAACATCTGCTAACCATGTGTATGTGACCAATAACATCTGCTAACCATGTGTAGGTGACCAATAACATCTGCTAACCATGTGTAGGTGACCAATAACATCTGCTAACCATGTGTATGTGACCAATAACATCTGCTAACCACATGTAGGTGACCAATAACATCTTCTAACCATGTGTAGGTGAACAATAACATCTGCTAAGCATGTATAGGTGACCAATAACATCTGCTAACCATGTGTATGTGACCAATAACATCTGCTAACCATGTGTAGGTGACCAATAAAATCTGCTAACCATGTGTATGTGACCAATAAAATCTGCTAACCATGTGTAGGTGACCAATAACATCTGCTAACCATGTGTATGTGACCAATAACATCTGCTAACCATGTGTATGTGACCAATAACATCTGCTAACCATGTGTATGTGACCAATAACATCTGATAACCATGTGTCTGTGACCAATAACATCTGCTAACCATGTGTAGGTGACCAATAACATCTGCTAACCATGTGTATGTGACCAATAACATCTGCTAACCATGTGTATGTGACCAATAACATCTGATAACCATGTGTATGTGACCAATTACATCTGCTAACCATGTGTATGTGACCAATAACATCTGCGAACCATGTGTAAAACAATGTGTAAAATATATCACTAGCCACTTTAAACAATGCTACCTAATATAATGTTTACATACCCTACATTATTCATCTCATATGTATACGTATATACTGTACTCTATATCATCTACTGCATCTTTATGTAATACATGTATCACTAGCCACTTTAACTATGCCACTTTGTTTACATACTCATCTCATATGTATATACTGTACTCGATACCATCTACTTTATCTTGCCTATGCCGCTCTGTACCATCACTCATTCATATATCTTTATGTACATATTCTTTATCCCCTTACACTTGTGTCTATAAGGTTGTAGTTTTGGATTAACTAGATTACTTGTTGGTTATTACTGCATTGTCGGAACTAGAAGCACAAGCATTTCGCTACACTCGCATTAACATACCTTAAGGGAACATTTCGACAATCACCGTATAGTTAGTGAGAAAGTCCCTATTGGAACTGTACGGTCCCTTACTAGACGTCCGAAAACATTTTAGAAATTCGGGGACGGCGTCGGGCCGAGCGGTAGGGCCAGACCTACCGGGAAGTCATCAAATGAACTTTGTCGGACATTCGGTTTTCGTTTAATAAAATAAACAAATTTTAGCCCATTTTTGCGCAATGCCGAAATATCCCACAAGAGGGCATAAGCAATCATATTGCTATTGGACAAAACATCACGAATCACGACGTGCCATATCTCGGAAACCGAAAATATTTCGAAGCCGAAACTTGGTGAGCGTAGGTTTGGCATTATGGGAAGATGGCCCCGAACAAGATGGCGTCTAGGCCTCAACGGTTTTTGAGTTATGGCCATATTTCTGGGATTAAAGGTCCAAAATGAAAATAGAGAAAAGATTTTTTCACTTCACGTCAAAGTCAAGGAGCCTCCGGTGTCAATAAAAAAAAAATCGGCCATTTATCTATCGTCATTTACGAGAAATCGTACGTTGACCAGATCGTGATGTTCAGATATAGGTGGTTTTTTTTTCAACGGTTACAGATCCAGTTGCAGGGTGTTCATACGAGTATTTTTAAAATGTGCTGCGGAGCTCTGCGACATTTCTGTGATTTTCTATGATTTTCTGAAATAACACACACTCACTAAACCCTCCGTAAATAACTCAGTTCTTAACGTAAAGACTTAAAACTCAGGATTCTGTAAAGGCATACCCCAATGAGGATATGAGTTTATTTATAGCTTCCTGTGCCAACCGGAAGTGCCATAATTGGTGTCTCAGGGGCTGTTTGGAAGGGTTAAAAAAATCAGATCTGTCCAAAACTTCATATGTGTGATTAGACAACCCCCATGAACTGTAAATCAGTCATTTTTCCCAACAGATGTCAAAGAAAAGCTCTCACACACACACACACAGCAAGGATGGAGTGACAAAGCGTGGTGTTTAAAGACACAGAGAGCAGGCAATGGCATAAACATAATCCCAAGGCAGGGCCGAGTCCAACGAGGTGCCCCGCTTGACCGTAGCTCACTCGGTCTGAGCGCAGCGACCATGAGAAAAATAGGCCCACAATGAAGCCTGCACCACAATGTCATTTGATTTTGGGTGACAGCGGCGGAACCGTTAGGTTTAGAAGGACAATTCAAACACAGGACTGTTCCTAAGGTCCTCCCGATCTGTGCAAGCCTAACCTTGACTGTGTGGCATTAACCTTTCACAGTTAAAAGAAGGTGTTTACATAAAAACAGTGTGCATTGACTTCTCTCCCCATAGGAATACATTGCCTGCTCCCCTAAATACAACCTGGGGTCTTTATGGGTTATGAATGCTGTATGAACCTGTCTTCTATGACATTCCATCAGACCACTATGAGGTCTACCTGTGTCGATTCTAAGCTTCCTGGAGCAACCGGAAGTGGTTAAATTGACCCAAAAGGTATTTGGATGTACATCTCGAAAGGTGCCGAGGCCTCTGCATTATTCAACCCTGTGTAGATCAGTCAATTCTCAACTTAAAGACTTAAAACTCAGGATTCCCTAGGTTTCTATGTCAGTCAAGACATGTGTGTATTTATAGCTTCCTGTGCCAACCGGAAGTGCCATAATTGGTGACTCAGGGGCTGTTTGGAAGGGTTAAAAAAATCAGATCTGTCCAAAACTTCATATGTGTGATTAGACAACCCCCATGAACTGTAAATCAGTCATTTTTCCCATAAAAATTCAAAGGAAAAATAAATCACACAGATACACAACTTGGATGGAGGGACGTATTGGGGTGTGTAGAGACTGACAGTGCCTCCAATAGTTAGCTTTGTTCGAGCTAAAAAAGAACCGTCAGACCTAGAGTTCCGAAACTTTAGAATCCTGTTCTAGACCTCAGGTAGATAGTGCGTGGTGAGTTACGGCGCTCTAGGAGGTTCTCGGACCGAGAAACAGCTTCGAACATTTGCAATGACTTCAATTCATTTTGACCATTACGAAAATGGCGACATTTAGAAATGTCCCAGAGACACAAGACTAGGTGCATTGTGACCGTCTCGGCCCATAGAGACAGAACCCAACATCTCGGTCCGATAGCTCATTCAAGGACCCCGTAGCAAGGCATTGAAAAAAGTGGATTTTCAGCACCAATTAGGCTTTTACTCGGACACCAAATGACCTATCGGGCCGAAACTCGGGATTCGGGGTCGCCTCACATAGGACTACACATAATGTCCGAACTGGCCCCGCAGCTAGAAAGTAACTATGTGTTTTATGGTTTTTTAATGTTTTGTACCGAAGGCCTTGTGAATTTTGGGCCAGCTCTGAAGTATGTTATACTTGGCTCCTAAATGAGTTGGGAAAAGTGGGTTTGGTGTCAGTTTGTATCAGTTTGGTGTCAGAATGATATCAAATTGACTGATGGACGGTGACTTGCAGGTGACTCTTGTCCATTAGCAATATGTTTAAGCGGTGAGGTACCATCACCAAAAGCGACATTCTGAAATCAACCCAAACGAGCCATGGAGAGGTACCAGTATCACTGCCCAGCCATCCCGAGGTCATCGAGCCAGTCAATTTGGCATTCCTGCAAGAATTTTTAGTGACTTTGCAAAAGTAAGGGACATTTGCAATATGTTTAAGCGGTGAGGTACCATCACCAAAAGCGACATTCTGAAATCAACCCAAACGAGCGATGGAGAGGTACCAGAATAACTGCCCAGCCATCCCTATGTCATCGGGCCAGTCAATTTGGCATTCCTACATGATTTTTATGGCATGACAAATTGGTGATGGTGACTGCCCAGTTAACCATATGGCAAATGCACAGTGACTTTGAAAGAGTGAGAAAAATCACCAAATGGACATTCTGGAATCAACCCTAACGAGCGATGGAGAGGTACCATAATCACTGCCCAGACATCCCGAGGTCATCGGGCCAGTCAATTTGGCATTCCTGCACAAATTTTCAGTGACTTTGCAAAAGTAAGGAACATTTGCAATATGTTTTAACAGTGAGGTACCATCACCAAAAGCGACATTCTGAAATCAACCCAAACGAGCGATGGAGAGGTACCAGTATCACTGCCCAGCCATCCCGAGGTCATCGGGCCAGTCAATTTGGCATTCCTGCAAAATTTTTAGTGACTTTGCAAAAGTAAGGAACATTTGCAATATGTTTTAACAGTGAGGTACCATCACCAAAAGCGACATTCTGAAATCAACCCAAACGAGCGATGGAGAGGTACCAGAATAACTGCCCAGCCATCCCGAGGTCATCGGGCCAGTCAATTTGGCATTCCTGCAAAAATTTTCAGTGACTTTGCAAAAGTAAGGAACATTTGCAATATGTTTTAACAGTGAGGTACCATCACCAAAAGCGACATTCTGAAATCAACCCAAACGAGCCATGGAGAGGTACCAGTATCACTGCCCAGCCATCCCGAGGTCATCGGGCCAGTCAATTTGGCATTCCTGCAAAAATTTTCAGTGACTTTGCAAAAGTAAGGAACATTTGCAATATGTTTTAACAGTGAGGTACCATCACCAAAAGCGACATTCTGAAATCAACCCAAACGAGCCATGGAGAGGTACCAGTATCACTGCCCAGCCATCCCGAGGTCATCGGGCCAGTCAATTTGGCATTCCTGCAAAATTTTTCAGTGACTTTGAAAAAGTAAGGAACATTTGCAATATGTTTTAACAGTGAGGTACCATCACCAAAAGCGACATTCTGAAATCAACCCAAACGAGCCATGGAGAGGTACCAGTATCACTGCCCAGCCATCCCGAGGTCATCGGGCCAGTCAATTTGGCATTCCTGCAAAAATTTTCAGTGACTTTGCAAAAGTAAGGAACATTTGCAATATGTTTTAACAGTGAGGTACCATCACCAAAAGCGACATTCTGAAATCAACCCAAACGAGCCATGGAGAGGTACCAGTATCACTGCCCAGACATCCTGAGGTCATCGGGCCAGTCAATTTGGCATTCCTGCATGATTTTTATAGCATGACAAATTGGTGATGGTGACTGCCCAGTTAACCATATGGCAAATGCACAGTGACTTTGAAAGAGTGAGAAAAATCACCAAATGGACATTCTGAAATCAACCCAAACGAGTGATGGAGAGGTACCAGAATCACTGCCAAGCCATCCCGAGTTCATCGGGCCAGTCAATTTGGCATTCCTGCACAAATTTTCAGTGACTTTGCAAAAGTAAGTAACATTTGCAATATGTTTAAGCGGTGAGGTACCATCACCAAAAGCGACATTCTGAAATCAACCCAAACGAGCGATGGAGAGGTACCAGTATCACTGCCCAGCCATCCCGAGGTCATCGGGCCAGTCAATTTGGCATTCCTGCAAGAATTTTTAGTGACTTTGCAAAAGTAAGGAACATTTGCAATATGTTTAAGCGGTGAGGTACCATCACCAAAAGCGACATTCTGAAATCAACCCAAAAGAGCCATGGAGAGGTACCAGTATCACTTCCCAGCCATCCCGAGGTCATCGGGCCAGTCAATTTGGCATTCCTGCATGATTTTTATGGCATGACAAATTGGTGATGGTGACTGCCCAGTTAACCATATGGCAAATGCACAGTGACTTTGCAAAAGTGAGAAAACATGACCAAATGGACATTCTGAAATCAACACAAACAATGGCATGACCATAGTGTCCAGACTGTGCCGAGTCCAACGAGGTGCCCCGCTTGACCGTAGCTCGCTCGGTCTGAGCGCGGCGACCATGAGAAAAATAGGCCCAATATGAAGCCTTCACCAGTACGTCATTTGATTTTGGGTGACAGCGGCGGAACCGTTAGGTTTAGAAAGACAATTCAACCACAGGACTGTTCCTAAGGTCCTCCTGATCTGTCCAAGCCTATCCTTGACCGTGTGACATTAACCCTTCACAGTCAAAAGAAGGTGTTTACATAAAAACAGTGTTCATTGACTTCTCTCCCCATAGGAATATATTGGCTGCTCCACTAAATACAACCTGGAGTCTATATGGGTTATGAATGTTGTATGAACCTGTCTTTGGTACCAGTCCATCAGACCACTATAAGGTCTACCTGTGTCGATTCTAAGCTTCCTGGACCAACCGGAAGTGGTCCAAATCGCCCTAAAAGTGTATACCCATACACTGCCTGCAATTTGATGGACATAGTGCATTGAACCCTGTGTAAATCAGTCAGTTTTAATGGTAAAGACTTAAAACTCAGGATTCTCTAATGGAATAGCCCAATGAGGATGTATGTTGAGTTACAGCTTCCTGTGCCAACCGGAAGTGCCATAATTGGTCTCTCATGGGCTGTTTGGAGGGGTTAAAAATATCAGATCTTTCCAAAACTTCATATATATGATTAGGCAACCCCCATGAACTGTAAATCAGTCATTTTTCCCATAAAAATTCAAAGGAAAACTAAATCACACAGATACACAACATGGATGGAGGGACGTATCATTGGGGTGCGTAGAGACTGACAGTGCCTCCAATAGTTAGCTTTGAATGATATCAAATTGACTGATGGACAGTGACTTGCAGGTGACTCTTGTCCATTAGCAATATGTTTAAGCGGTGAGTTACCATCACCAAAAGCGACATTCTGAAATCAACCCAAACGAGCGATGGAGAGGTACCAAAATCACTGCCCAGCCATCCCTATGTCATCGGGCCAGTCATTTTGGCATTCCTGCATGATTTTTATGGCATGACAAATTGGTGATGGTGACTGCCCAGTTAACCATATGGCAAATGCACAGTGACTTTGAAAGAGTGAGAAAAATCACCAAATGGACATTCTGAAATCAGCCCAAACGAGCGATGGAGAGGTACCAGTATCACTGCCCAGCCATCCCGAGGTCATCGGGCCAGTCAATTTGGCATTCCTGCAAGAATTTTTTGTGACTTTGCAAAAGTAAGGAACATTTGCAATATGTTTAAGCGGTGAGTTACCATCACCAAAAGCGACATTCTGAAATCAACCCAAACGAGCGATGGAGAGGTACCAAAATCACTGCCCAGCCATCCCTATGTCATCGGGCCAGTCAATTTGGCATTCCTGCATGATTTTTATGGCATGACAAATTGGTGATGGTGACTGCCCAGTTAACCATATGGCAAATGCACAGTGACTTTGCAAAAGTGAGAAAACATAAACAAATGGACATGATGAAATCAACACCACGAGTGATTGAAAGGAACAACAATCACTGCCCGGCCATCCCGAGTTCATCAGGCCAGTCAATTTTGCATTTCTGAAGGATTTTTGAGCATGTCAAATTTCTTATGACATTTGGCCCCCACAAAACATATGCCTTATGCACAAGCAAAAAAAAAAAAAACATTATGATAATAAAATATGACTAAAGTATGTTGATACAGTTCTTATACTTGTGTAACTGACACAAAATTCGAAAAATTTTCGAAAAACGGTCCAGAAAGCACTTTTTTAGGGGTGTGTGAAGTTTTTTATGAAATTTAAGAATTTTTGACTTTTGACTTCTGACTTCCTATGAAATCATATTGCAAATGGACAAAACATATGCAATATGCGCAAGTAAAAAAATTAAAAAAATTATGTTAATAAAATTGGACAAAAGTATTTTCATACAGTTCTTATACATGTGTAATTGTCAAAAAAAGCGAAAGAATTTCGAAAAACGGTCCAGAAAGCACTTTTTTAAGGGGTGATACGTTTTTTTCAAAAAATTCGTTTTTTCAAAATTTGGCTTTTGGATGTTGACTTGGAGTCCAATACCAATATGAAAAACCATGGTGGAGTGCAATCGCCACCTGTTGGATTTTTGAAGTGTTACAACTGGCAATACCCATATGGCAATAGCAGTAAACTTTGCATGAATCAACGCCGCTTTGGGTGGTATTGGCCAATGTGTGCATGGTTTGGCCTATGCCAATAACTTGCCATTCATTTTTGTCCACTACGGGGTGAAATCCCTTACATCTGCTAACCATGTGTATGTGACAAATAAAATTTGATTTGATTTGTATGTGACCAATAACATCTGCTAACCATGTGTATGTGACCAATAACATCTGCTAACCATGTCTATGTGACCAATAACATTTGAATTGATTTGAGGATTGCAAATCTTGGTAGACTACAGAGCCAAAATAAAATGTAAAAAAAATCAATTTCTGTAGAATATATTTTTAGAGACAAGGTTTATTTGTCATTTTCACCGTGTATTTGGCACAGATTGAATCAGAAAGTCTTTCGGAAAGAGTACGGAAAGCAGAGCAGGCCTTCCATGATATCAGCACTAGAGAGGCAAATAGAGGAACACCATCTAAAATGCAGAAACACCTGTGCTAAAAAAGCAACATCTTCAGGTGGAACTCCTCTCCATATCGCCCCCCCTTAAGAAGCGGATCCATCAACTCAAACACCAATGTTTCGTCGATTCATCCAGAAACATGGATAGAGAAAACTGCAGAATGTTTTTACTATCTTCGTCTTGGGATCATCTTCGCCCAGTCAGAAGAGGAGGCCACAATTGTTGAGGGCCTTCGGCTCCTGAAGGAAATATTGGTGGAGGATGCATCTGCTGGGAAAGGTCAGGCAGGGCCTCATCTTTTGCTAAGGCAGAGAGAGGAGCATTAGGCCACCCCGTAGGCAACCCTCCTCTTTGTTTTTCACCTGCTCCAAACAGCCTGGAGGTGGCTATGGAGCAAAGAACATGACATTGAGATGAAGGTCAGACACGCCCTCTTTAGCATCGTCAAGGACATGCTTTATGCTTGGGATATGGACAAGGTGAAACAGCTCCATCATCGGGCCCTTGTCAACCCAGTTGAAGCCAGGTCAGTTTAGAGTAAAGTCAGGTCAATGTAGAGTAAAGTTAGGTCAGTGTAGAGTAAAGTCAGGTCAGTGTAGAGTAAAGTCAGGTCAGTGTAGAGTAAAGTCAGTGTAGAGTAAAGTCAGTGTAGAGTAAAGTCAGGTCAGTGTAGAGTAAAGTCAGTGTAGAGTAAAGTCAGGTCAGTGTAGAGTAAAGTTAGATCAGTGTAGAGTAAAGTTAGGTCAGTGTAGAGTAAAGTCAGTGTAGAGTAAAGTCAGGTCAGTGTAGAGTAAAGTCAGTGTAGAGTAAAGTCAGTGTAGAGTAAAGTCAAGTCAGTGTAGAGTAAAGTCAGGTCAAAGTAGATTAAAGTCAGGTCAGTGTAGAGTAAAGTCAGGTCGATGTTCAGTGTATAGTAACTGTCCTCCTCACATGACGTAACAAAAGTAAACTCTTCAATACTGGTATTCACATAACAGAATGATTTAACCCTCACAAATGTTAACAGTGAGACAATACGTCCGTTGTTTTATGTGTGTTCATTGAACAATTGCAAGTACAGCAAATTCCTGGCTCACCTGGGGAAACAATATGGTCGTAGGGAGTGTTGGGCTCTGAGTTTCAGAGAGGACATGCTTACCCGGAGAAACGATATGGTCGTAGGGAGTGTTGGGCCCTGGGTTTCAGAGAGGACATGCTTACCTGGAGAAATTATATGGTCGTAGGGAGTGTTGGGCCCTGGGTTTCACAGAGGACATGCTTACCTGGAGAAATGATATGGTCGTAGGGAGTGTTGGGCCCTGGGTTTCAGAGAGGACCTGTGGGAATGACACCAATGACTACGTGGAAGCTGCCATGAGAGTCCTGAAAGACACAATCCTCCAGAGGACCAAAGCCTTCAACCTGCCGCAGTTGTTTGATCTCCCCACATCCCGCTTGGAGACCTACTCTGAAGCCACGGTGACAGACGTGGCATGTGGATGTTGGGAGTCTTTCCAGAAGTCTAGATTCCTTGCTTTGAAGAGCGATCTTTAATGGGTCAGACATCTGCCAGGTAAATACAAGCCTATTGCTATCAACCCACCTTGTACATATCTTAGCACATTTTATTGATATCTTTTTATATAAATTTTGATGTAATATCCTTGATTGAATAGAAGATGGTTAGTGTGAAGGGCATCTCTTCAGGCACTGTTTACACAGTTGATATGGAGGTGGAGCTGTGTACCTGCCCAGTAGGCCGTACAGGAGCACCGTGAAAGCACCAGGCTGCAGTGGTGCAGAACTTTGGATGATTCTCCAGCGAACTTCCTTCCCACAACATCGGAGATGCAGGAGATAAGCTCTTTAAAATAACATCAGGATACAGTAATACAGTGCCAACAAAACATTAGAAAACCCAACATGAAATGAATGTACTGTTAATGTACATAAATACATGCATCAGTGTTCATTGTATGTACTTTGAATACCTGTTACAGCTAACATTTC
This sequence comes from Oncorhynchus masou masou, assembly GCF_036934945.1. Taxonomy (NCBI): domain Eukaryota; kingdom Metazoa; phylum Chordata; class Actinopteri; order Salmoniformes; family Salmonidae; genus Oncorhynchus; species Oncorhynchus masou. The sequence continues at coordinate 10,731,305 of NC_088242.1, forward strand.
CCTGGAGTTCCTGCAACCCCCGAGGGACAAAATGCAGTAATATCAGCCAAGAGGTGAGTCAGACACAGGTAACATGACTGTACTCAACAAGTACTTACACAGACATACTACAAACTCCCCCCAAAAATGATATCATGTCATTTGATTTACCAGCATGATTCTAACTATTACCTACAGCTCATTCCAATCAACAACTTGGGGATCCAAGCTCACCAGTAAATGGTATGAAGCTGAAATGTCAATGTTCAGTACATCTACACTTCATTTTTTTAACCTTTATTTTACTAGGCAAGTCAGTTAAGAACAAATTCTTATTTTCATTTCCTAGGAAGTGGGTTAACTGCCTGTTCAGGGGCAGAACAACAGATTGTGTACCTTGTCAGCTCGGGGATTTGAACTTGCAACCTTTTGGTTACTAGTCCAATGCTCTTACCACTAGGCCACTAGGAAAGTATTTTGACTGGCAATTCTATTCTGTCATTTTCCACTGCTGTTTTCAAGTAATGGTATATTGTGTTGTCATCCATATTACGTGCAGTTGCACCATCCAAAAATACAACTTTCATTGTGCATTGCACCTTAGTAGTCATATCGTAGTATTTTCTATGTTCACTTGCAGACAGGGCCACCTGCTTGGAGGAACTAACAGAGTGCTCCTCACCAACAGACTGTGTCCAGTGACCATGATGAGGGTAAGAGTCTTGTACTTCTAAGCAGTTCACATTCAGCACTGACATTATTTTGACGGTGACACGTTTTCTGTCATATCAGTTGTCTGTCCCCTAACAATGGGATGAATTACTAGAGTTTTACATTGCACCCAAAAAATATGTTTGTTTATTTTACAGACATGTCCTCTGAATTATCCCCAACTGACCTGGTTGCTGGATGACCTCGACAGGCTGAGTATCGATGACAACTTTAGTGAGGCACTGGTGGTAATGGCAAAGCAAATAAAGTCAATCCATCAAGGCTTGTGTCCGCCGTCCATTACAATCCATCAAGGCTTGTGTCAGCCGTCCATTACAATCCATCAAGGCTTGTGTCCGACGTCCATTACAATCCATCAAGGCTTGTGTCCGCCATCCATTACAATCCATCAAGGCTTGTGTCAGCCATCCATTACAATACATCAAGGCTTGTGTCAGCCATCCATTACAATACATCAAGGCTTGTGTCAGCCATCCATTACAATCCATCAAGGCTTGTGTCAGCCATCCATTACAATCCATCAAGGCTTGTGTCAACCGTCCATTACAATCCATCAAGGCTTGTGTCCGCCGTCCATTACAATCCATCAAGGCTTGTGTCAGCCATCCATTACAATCCATCAAGGCTTGTGTCAACCGTCCATTACAATCCATCAAGGCTTGTGTCAGCCATCCATTACAATACATCAAGGCTTGTGTCAGCCATCCATTACAATACACTAAGGCTTGTGTCAGCCATCCATTACAATCCATCAAGGCTTGTGTCAACCGTCCATTACAATCCATCAAGGCTTGTGTCCGCCGTCCATTACAATCCATCAAGGCTTGTGTCAGCCATCCATTACAATCCATCAAGGCTTGTGTCAACCGTCCATTACAATCCATCAAGGCTTGTGTCAACCGTCCATTACAATCCATCAAGGCTTGTGTCCGCCGTCCATTACAATCCATCAAGGCTTGTGTCAGCCATCCATTACAATCCATCAAGGCTTGTGTCAACCGTCCATTACAATCCATCAAGGCTTGTGTCAGCCATCCATTACAATACATCAAGGCTTGTGTCAGCCATCCATTACAATACACTAAGGCTTGTGTCAGCCATCCATTACAATACACTAAGGCTTGTGTCAGCCATCCATTACAATACACTAAGGCTTGTGTCAGCCATCCATTACAATACACTAAGGCTTGTGTCAGCCATCCATTACAATACACTAAGGCTTGTGTCAGCCATCCATTACAATACACTAAGGCTTGTGTCAGCCATCCATTACAATACACTAAGGCTTGTGTCAGCCATCCATTACAATCCATCAAGGCTTGTGTCAGCCGTCCATTACAATCCATCAAGACTTGTGTAAACCGTCCATTACAATCCATCAAGGCTTGTGTCAACCGTCCATTACAATCCATCAAGGCTTGTGTCAGCCATCCATTACAATCCATCAAGGCTTGTGTCAGCCGTCCATTACAATCCATCAAGACTTGTGTCAACCGTCCATTACAATCCATCAAGGCTTGTGTCCGCCGTCCATTACAATCCATCAAGGCTTGTGTCAGCCATCCATTACAATCCATCAAGGCTTGTGTCAACCGTCCATTACAATCCATCAAGGCTTGTGTCAGCCATCCATTACAATACATCAAGGCTTGTGTCAGCCATCCATTACAATACACTAAGGCTTGTGTCAGCCATCCATTACAATCCATCAAGGCTTGTGTCAACCGTCCATTACAATCCATCAAGGCTTGTGTCCGCCGTCCATTACAATCCATCAAGGCTTGTGTCAGCCATCCATTACAATCCATCAAGGCTTGTGTCAACCGTCCATTACAATCCATCAAGGCTTGTGTCAACCGTCCATTACAATCCATCAAGGCTTGTGTCCGCCGTCCATTACAATCCATCAAGGCTTGTGTCAGCCATCCATTACAATCCATCAAGGCTTGTGTCAACCGTCCATTACAATCCATCAAGGCTTGTGTCAGCCATCCATTACAATACATCAAGGCTTGTGTCAGCCATCCATTACAATACACTAAGGCTTGTGTCAGCCATCCATTACAATACACTAAGGCTTGTGTCAGCCATCCATTACAATACACTAAGGCTTGTGTCAGCCATCCATTACAATACACTAAGGCTTGTGTCAGCCATCCATTACAATACACTAAGGCTTGTGTCAGCCATCCATTACAATACACTAAGGCTTGTGTCAGCCATCCATTACAATACACTAAGGCTTGTGTCAGCCATCCATTACAATCCATCAAGGCTTGTGTCAGCCGTCCATTACAATCCATCAAGACTTGTGTAAACCGTCCATTACAATCCATCAAGGCTTGTGTCAACCGTCCATTACAATCCATCAAGGCTTGTGTCAGCCATCCATTACAATCCATCAAGGCTTGTGTCAGCCGTCCATTACAATCCATCAAGACTTGTGTAAACCGTCCATTACAATCCATCAAGGCTTGTGTCAACCGTCCATTACAATACATCAAGGCTTGTGTCAGCCATCCATTACAATCCATCAAGGCTTGTGTCCGCCATCCATTGCTTTGCGAAGTCTCTCATCAGCCCAGCGGCCAACAGAGCAGCAGCACTCAGAAGAGCTGCCAGATGACCAGGCCCTATGATTTCCTGTCAGCCTACAGCTGTTGCCCATCGTTCCACCAAGGCTGGTACAAAACGGGGTCTCACGACTGGACGACCAAAAGGCCAGAACAGTGGCTCTGAGTACCCATACTGAGTACCCATACTGAGTACCCATACTGAGTACCCATACTGAGTACCCATACTGAGTACCCATGCTAAAAAGAAAAGGCCTTCGGAAATTAGACATCACAAGTTGTCTGACTCAATGTATGCAAATAGTTCTCACCCAAGGTGAATAACGCACAATAAAGCACAAATGATGTTCCCCTTGAAGATGTCTCAATAAAATACAAACTGCTCAAGGGGAGTGGTTAGCCACTGGCATAGACAAAATATGTATGTATTAAGGATTTAGCGAATAACTTCATTAATCAGCCACTGAATCTAATTTGAGCATTAAGGGACCTTAATGGCTAGCTCGGTCCATGACATTATGTTACTATATCTTTCAATCTTGAAATAAAAGGTCAAATGTTATTCATCAGTTAATCCTTGCATTTAAAGCATACTAAATTGTTGACTTTTCACATACCTAAAAAGCCTAAGAGATGCAGAGGGAGAGCACAGTAACTACAGAGAGAAAGACAGAGGCATAATATTTGCTGTCTCCGTCTCTAGGTTGGGTCTGGGTTGGAGCGCTCTGATCTACCCAGCACATTCCACTGTGTCCACTGAGAGAGCTTGGCAGGTACACACCATCAAATACCCAGGGGAATTAGAGACACGCCCCAAACAAGACAGGCTCACACACACCTAAATAAGCATGCAAGGATACCATTTCTCTCATGCATTCTCTCAACCTCCCTGTCACTCAAACAAACAACAGAGCATTTCTTTGTTGTATTTTTAATGAATATGAACCTTATACATGCTCAGCTTAATCTTTATATATCAAAACTACTTTTCAAACAATCCATACTGTAGTGGCTGCCAGGTCGTCATTGTAAATAAGATTTTGTTCTTAATTGACTAGCCTGAATGAATAAAAGGTTAAATTAAAAGAAAGTACACAGTCGACAGCTTTCACTGACAGTATGTCAAATATGTACATCTGCAGGCACTAAAACAGTTTCCTGTCATTTCTGGTCTTGGGTAAGTATTTCCTGGCCCTCCTGTCCACATCCTGTTTTACTTCCATTTTAGCTCATCGAAAAGGGTTGGAAGACTTTGTCTGGACCCTGTTACCTGTCCAGAAAAATAAGTAATTAATTAGGAAAGTTTTTTCTAGTCAGGACATGTGATTGGGGAAAAACCCCTGGAGTTTCACTTATACTGAACAAAAATATAAACATTTATAAACAAGTTTGTTTACATCCCTGTTTAGTGAACTTTTTTATTATTTGTCAAGATAATCCATCCTCCTGAGGTGTGGCATATCAAGAAGATGATTAATCAGCATGATCATTACACAAGTGCACCTTGTGCTGGGGACAATAAAAGGCCACTCTTAAATGTGCAGTTTTGTCACACAGCACAATGCTGCAGATGTCTCAAGTTTTGAGGGAGCATGCTGACTGCAGGAATGTCCGCCAGAGCTGTTGCCAGAGATTTCATGTTCAGTTCTCTAACAAAAGCCGCCGACAAGTATCCTTTTAGAGAATTTGGCAGTATATCCCACCAGCCTCTCAACCGCAGACCATGTGTCACCATGTCAACCCAAGACTTCCACATCTGGCGTCGTCACCCGCGGGATCATCTGTCTGAAATAAAGCCCTTTTATAGGGAAAAACTCATTCTGATCAGCTGGGCCTGGCTCCCCATTGGGAGTAGGACCCGTGGATAGGGTGTGAGGGTTCGGTTTTGGAACAAGGCCCAACTAGGACCCATGGATAGGCCTGGCTCCCCATTGGGAGTAGGACCCGTGGATAGGGTGTGAGGGTTTGGTTTTGGAACAAGGCCCAACTAGGACCCATGGATAGGGTGTGAGGGTTTAGTTTTGGAACAAGGTCCAACTAGGACCCGTGGATAGGGTGTGAGGGTTTGGTTTTGGAACCAGGCCCAACTAGGACCCATGGATAGGGTATGAGGGTTTGGTCTGGAATGGGGCCCTGGCCTTGGAGGCTAATACTGAGCTTTAGGGACTTCTTCATCTGATTGGCTGTCATCAACTTGTATAAACAAAATATTGGGAAACCATCCTTGACATACTAAATGTCTTGAGGTTTCATGGAAAGTGAATACTGGATCGTGGCAAAAACAAAAATATATATATATTTTTTGATTTTGGTATATATTTTTTTCACCACTGATGTTACACTTGACATTATAATATTTAACAATAATAAAAAGCACATCATTATATTTCAAACACTTTGCAAAATACAATACAATACAATATATACTGTATGGATTTTTTCTGTTATCCAAACAACACCATTTAAAAAGTAAAAACTCCATGTGTAATTACTGTATGTGTTGGATTTTGCAGCTCGCGTTCAGTACAGCTGGTCCTATTGTTGTATTATACATGGTTACATTCACAATGAAAGAATAATGCCTGCGCCCTAAATGACACCCTGTTCCCTATGTCATGCACTACTTTGTACCACGGCCCATAGAGCTCTGGTCAGAAGTAGCGCACTGTCCAAGGAATAGGGTGCCATTTGGAATGCATACATTGTCAATATTAGTCCTGGGTTTTTCATTTCATATTTCAAAGAAGGAGAACCCCACCCTAGTGCAATAACCTAAATCTACAGATACAGTTTTCTTACATGGTTTGAATGTCCACAGTCACCAAACAACCAGAATGCAACTATGTGAGTGAATGTACAGATATGCCATGCTTTGTCTAGTTCATATGAAGTCCATTTAAGCACCTGTTGCTTTATCTAGTCTAGGTTCTGTTACTTTATCTAGTCCAGGTCCTGTTGCTTTATCTAGTCCAGGTTCTGTTGCTTTATCTAGTCCAGGTCCTGTTGCTTTGTCTAGTCCAGGTCCTGTTGCTTTGTCTAGTCCAGGTCCTGTTGCTTTGTCTAGTCCAGGTCCTGTTGCTTTGTCTAGTCCAGGTCCTGTTGCTTTGTCTAGTCCAGGTCCTGTTGCTTTGTCTAGTCTAGGTCCTGTTACTTTATCTAGTCTAGGTCCTGTTACTTTATCTAGTCCAGGTCCTGTTACTTTATCTAGTCTAGTTACAAATATGATCTGTCTCTACATCTGAAAGATATGATGTCACGCCCTGACCTTAGTTATCTTTGTTTTCTTTATTATTTTGGTTAGGTCAGTGTGTGACGAGGGTGGTAAGTGTAGTTTTAGTATCGTCTAGGGGTTTTTGTATGTCTAGGGGTTTTTGTATATCATGGGTTTTTGTATATCTAGGTGTTTATATGTCTATGGTTGCCTAGATTGGTTCCCAATCAGAGGCAGCTGTTTATCGTTGTCTCTGATTGGGGACCATATTTATGTAGCCATAGTCCTTGGGTATTTTGTGGGTTATTGTTTATGTGTAGTTGCATGTTAGCACGAGATTATCTGTTCTGTTCTGTTTGGTTGGTTGGTTGGTTGTTTGTTTGTTCTTTGTTTTAATAAAAGAAGAATGTATTCCAATCAAGCTGTGCCTTGGTCTCGTCGTTACGACAACCGTGACAGAGGAATACTCTTAACATAACATACAGTTTATCTGGGTGCAAAGTTGAAACTAATCATAATACTTTGCATCACACAACATACATGATTCATAAAGGCCCTGCTATCCCTGCTATCCTGTCCCAAATAGCACCGTACCGGTATTCCGTATTTAGTGCACCGTTATTTTTTTAACATGGTGAGTGGGCTCCTTGGGACGTGCCTACTCAGAGGATTATTTTTCCCCTCTCATACAGGAGAGGCCTAGAGCGCTCATCTGGTGGGGCGGTGTAATTCTATTTTTTATTTTATTTTATTAATATTATATTGTTTTATTTTTCAGGGGGTGCTGCAGAACCCTCAAGCACCACTACTTCCCGTGTGCTATGGGTTGTTGTGGCCATCTTGAACTGTGGCCATCTTGAATTGATTCTGTTTGGCTGTTTCCTGACACAACCTCCAAACGATCATCAATCTTCATCAGGCTGTGCGTGCAACATGTTTTTGTCAAATTAACAAGTGGCTTTTGGTTTACTTCTCAAAGTAAGTCAATGTCTCTCTTGATATCTGGATTAAAATACAATAATAACACACATAAAAAGACACAAAAAGAAAGTTAAGATATTCTTCCATGAACTGGGAACCAATCTTCTTCAAATTTTGGTCTCCTTCTCGCGTCACACTGGCCCATCATACAAGCCCACAACCCCCCTAGAATGCGTCCCAAGTGGTATCCCGTTCCCTATGTAGTGGACTATACAGCTAATAGGGTGCCATTTGGGACACAACCCCAAACCGACCCCTTCCCCCTACCCCTCGCTCTTGGGCTTGATAAGGTGTCCATTGAAGGTGATGTAGGTATCAAAGGCATCGCTGAAGATGCCATTCTCCCTTTCTCCTTTGAACATCCGGACCCACACCTGGTCCTCTCTCTCCAGCTCTAACATCAGGCTCTGGCTCTGCATGATGCTCCGGTCACTGGACTGGGCGTACAGGATCACCACCTCTCTCTCGTTATGCATCACGTGCACGTACGTCTCCTTCTGGTTCCACGTGTGCACGTTCAGGCTGAAGTAGTAGATTCCCGGCACGTAGCAGTAGAACTTGCCGGTGAACATGTTGAAGTGTCCGTAGAGGTTGACGAGCTCAGTGTCAAACACTAAGGTCTGGTAGTAGTCGTTGGAGTGGATGGCCTTCTTGCGGCCCACGGAGAAGGCAGCGTACTGGACCTTGCTGGGGTCACCCGGGGTCCCTATGCTCCCCTTGGTGCCCTTGATGCCGTTGGGCCCACGAGGGCCGGACTGGCCGGACTTGCCAGATTTACCGTAGGGCCCTCGCTGGCCGCTGTCCCCCTTCTCACCTAGAGAAGGACAAAGTAGAAATGATAGAAATGACCTCAGGTCAGTGGCTGGTCACAATGGTTTCCCCTGCGCATCAGTACTCAAGTAACTGACGATTAGGATTTTACCACATACAACGTGGCAGATACAAATACCCACAGCTGTTATTCCCTCTCCTAACCCACTGGTTTCAAAACTAGTTTTGGCCCAAAGCCTGTTACATTCTTTTGGAGGGGGTGTTGTTTTAAAACTGCATATTTCCCAGCATGCGTTTCGAATTAATGTGAGAGATACTCACCCATGGTTGTGTTTGTCAGTGACAGAGATATGATTGTTGCATTCAGTATTTCTTATTGCTAAAATCTTCACCAAATAAGTGCCTCAGTGGTTGAATGAGAAATATACTCTTTATAACCAGTTATGGCAAATAGTGATCCTTAAAATTGTGTTCTGGAAATCATCACTTATGGGCCACATCAGACTTGTAAATCACAATATGCTGTTTCCTAGAGATGGGGAAATTAAACTTCCTAAAGCATTGAGCATTTTCAGCCAATTGTGTCAAAAATAGGTCAAGTCAAGACGTTGACCAACGCTAACTGCAGACCCATTTGCTATGTAGTAGTATCTGTGGCATCACCTACCTTTGAGGATGGTTATGTTGATCTGTGGCACCGCCTGGTACTGTGGGTAGTGTTGTGGGTACTGGGGGTTGGCAGACTGAGTACGGACCTCCTCTCCAGGGTCACAGCACCGCTGACACTCTTTACCCATCACCTCGCTAGCAGAGAAAACAACGTCAACGGACACAACCCCAAATGGCACCCCAACTCCCTATTTAGTGCATCACTCTTGACCAGGGCCAAAAGTAGAGCACCATATAGGGACACTGGTCAAGAGAAGTGTACTGTATAGGGACCCTGGTCAAGAGAAGTGCTCTATATAGGGACCCTGGTCAAGAGAAGTGCACTACATAGGGAATAGGGTGCCACTTGGAGAGGTATTATTAGGTAGTATGTTGTATAGCAGTAATACCTGGCATCTCTGTGGTAGTCCCAGGTGTCTGGCCTGATGTCTGGCCTGGCATCTCTGTGGTAGTCCCTAGTGTCTGTCCTGGTGTCTGGCCTGGAGTCTGTCCTCTCTCTGTCCCTGTCTCTGTTCTTGCCTTGTTCCTGGTCGTATGGGGTCCGGTAGGGTTCACCTGACTCCACCAAAATAAGCAGCACCACCCACGCACACAAGGAAGAGGGTGGAGGCCCACCACCCACTTTCATCTTCAGGAAATAGGAAACAGGAAGTGACATCAGTCATGATCAGGAAGTGATTGAGCTCATAGGGTGAGGAATGGTCATCACTAGTTACCACAGCCACAAAGTAATTATGGCCAAACCCCACCTATTTATAAAACTACTCTTCCTCCAAATCGGATTTTAAACCTACCCTAACCACACTGCTAATGCCTAACCCTAACCCTAACCCTAACCACACTGCTAATGCCTAACCCTAACCCTAACCCTAGCCACACTGCTAATGCCTAACCCTAACCCTAACCCTAGCCACACTGCTAATGCCTAACCCTAACCCTAACCACACTGCTAATGCCTAACCCTAACTTTTAGTTTTCATGAATTTTTACAGTATAGACAATTTTGACTTTGTGGCTGTGGTAACTAGTGAGATGAGAGGATGCAAGGAATCAATGAAAATATAATTGAGATTCACCCGTAGATGTTGTTAATAATGGTTTTTGGGACTCTAGATTTACTATGAATGGTTCTCTTTCTCTAGGAGAGTGGTTACTACATAACGGGCCAAGTTGGGGAAGGACCCAGTGTCTCTGGAGACAGAGTGGTTTGCCCTGCTGCTGTAATGTATTTGTGGGATAAACTAACTCATTTCACACATTAGGCTAACTCATTTCACACATTAGACTAACTCATTTCACACATTAGACTAACTCATTTCACATATTAGACTAACTCATTTCACACATTAGGCTAACTCATTTCACACATTAGACTAACTCATTTCACACATTAAACTAACTCATTTCACACATTAGGCTAACTCATTTCACACATTAGACTAACTCATTTCACAGATTAGACTAACTCATTTCACACATTAGACGAACTCATTTCACAGATTAGACTAACTCATTTCACACATTAGACGAACTCATTTCACAGATTAGACTAACTCATTTCACAGATTAGACGAACTCATTTCACAGATTAGACTAACTCATTTCACACATTAGACGAACTCATTTCACAGATTAGACTAACTCATTTCACAGATTAGACGAACTCATTTCACAGATTAGACTAACTCATTTCACACATTAGACGAACTCATTTCACAGATTAGACTAACACCCAAATGGCGGCGAAAGAAATGGCAGCAGTTTTACCGCCGCCTAACCAATTTTGCTATTATGTGTTTTCTTTTCACTTTATTTGTAAGTTATTTTGTACATAATGTTTCTGCCACTGTATTTTACGGCAAAAAAAGAGCTTCTGGGCATCAGGACAGTGATCACTCACCTCAGATTAGACAAAGAGCTTCTGGACATCAGGACAGTGATCACTCACCTCGGATTAGACAAAGAGCTTCTGGATATCAGGACAGTGATCACTCACCTCGGATTAGACAAAGAGCTTCTGGACATCAGGACAGCAATCACTCACCTCAGATTAGACAAAGATTTTTTTAGTCAACAAGCAGGACGCACGGGATATACTGCTCACAGCCAACAAGACCGACATCCCCGTTATTCACAAGAGCGAAAAGACGCAGGTACAGAGGACACAGAGTGGGGTGCCTCGTAAGGATCCGCAGAAGGTGAGTGGGACAGCTGCCGTTACCATCAATTTTACTCGCCAACTTACAATCATTGGACAATAAAATAGACTAGGTATGATCACAAATATCCTATCAACGGGACACAAAAACAGTAACATCTTATGTTTCACAGAATCGTGGCTGAATAATGACATGGATATTCAGCTAACAGAATATACAATATACGAAGTAATGTATCTTATGATAAACTGTAGACCACACTATTTGCCAAGAAAGATTTCAGCTACACTTTTCGTGGCTGTTCATTTACCACCACAGACGGATGCTATCACTAAGACCGCACTCAGTCAGCTGTATAAGGAAATAAGCAAACAGGAAACCACTCACCCAGTGGCGGCACTCCTAGTGGCCGGAGACTTTAATGCAGGGAAACTTAAATCAGTTCTACCAAATTTCTATCAACATGTTAAATGCGCAGCCAGAAGGAAAACAATTCTAGACCACCTGTACTCCACACACAGAGACGAGTACAAAGCTCTCCCCCGCCCTCCATTTGGTAAATCTGACCACAATTCTATCCTCCTGATTCCTGCTTACAAACAAAAATTAAACCAGGAAGCACCAGTTACTCAGTCTATAAAAAAGTGATCAGATGCAGCAGATACTAATCTACAGGATTGTTTTGCTATGAAAGACTAGAACATGTTCCGGGATTCTTCAGATTGCATTGAGGAGTACACCACATCAGTCACTGGCTTTATCAATAAGTGCATCGAGGACGTTGTCCCCACAGTGACTGTACGTACATACCCCAACCAGTAGCCATGGATTACAGGCAACATTCGCACTAAACTAAAGGGTAGAGCTGCCGCTTTCAAGGTGCGGAACTCTGACCCGGAAGCTCATAAGAAATCCTGTATGCCCTCCGACGAACCATCAACCCGACAAAGCGCCAATACAGGGCTAAGATTGAATTGTACAACACTCCGCCGCTTGTCTTATGTGGCAGGGCTTGCAAACGATTATAGACTACATAGGGATGCACAGCCACTAGCTTCCCAGTGACACAAGCCTACCAGACAAGCTAAATCCCTTCTATGCTCACTTCGAGGCAAGCAACACTGAGGCATGCATGAGAGCATCAGTTGTTCCGGATGACAGTGTGATCACGCTCTCCGTAGCCGATGTGAGTAAGACCTTTAAACAGGTCAACATTCACAAGGCCTTTGGGCCAGACGGATTACCAGGACATGTGCTCCGGGCATGTGCTGACCAACTGGCAGGTGTCTTCACTGACATTTTCAATCTGTCCCTGATTGAGTCTGCAATACCAACATGTTTCAAGCAGACCACCCCAGTCCCTGTGCCCAAGAACACAAAGGCATCCTGCCTAAATTACTACAGACCCGTGGCACTCACATCCATGGCCATGAAGTGCTTTGAAAGGCTGGTAATGGTTCACATCAACACCATTATCCCAGAAACCCTAGACCCACTCCAATTTCCATACCGCCCAAACAGATCCACAGATGACGCAATCTCTATTGCACTCCACACTGCCCTTTCCCACCTGGACAAAAGGAACACCTACGTGAGAATGCTATTAATTGACTACAGCTCAGCGTTCAACACCATAGTGCCCTCAAAGCTCATCACTAAGCTAAGGATCCCTCTGCAACTGGATCCTAGACTTCCTGACGGGTCGCCCCCAAGTGGTGAGGGTAGGTAGCAACACATCTGCCACAATGATCCTCAACACTGGAGCCTCTCAGGGGTGCATGCTCAGTCCCCTCCTGTGCTCCCTGTTCACCCACGACTGTGTCGCCAGGCACGACTCCAACACCATCATTAAGTTTGCAGACGACACAACAGTGGTAGGCCTGATCACCGACAATGACGAGACAGGCTATAGGGAGGAGGTCAGAGACCTGTCCGGGTGGTGCCAGAATAACAACCTATCCCTCAATGTAACCAAGACTAAGGAGATGATTGTGGAATACAGGAAAAGGAGGACCAAGCATGCCCCCATCCTCATTGACGGGGCTGTAGTGGAGCAGATTGAGAGCTTCAAGTTCCTTGGTGTCCACATCACCAACAAACTAGAATGGTCCAAACACACCTAGACAGTCGTGAAGAGGGCACTACAAAGCCTATTCCCCCTTGGGAAACTAAAAAGATTTGGCATGGGTCCTCAGATACTCAAAAGGTTCTACAGCTGCAATATCGAGAGCATCCTGACTGGTTGCATCACTGCATGGTACGGCTACTCCGACCGTAAGGCACTACAGAGGGTAGTGCGTACGGCCCAGTACATCACTGGGGCCAAGCTTCCCGCCATCCAGGATCTCTACACCAGGCGGTGTCAGAGGAAGGCCCTAAAAATTGTCAAAGACCCCAGCCACCCCAGTCATAGACTGTTCTCTCTACTACCGCATGGCAAGTGGTACCGGAGTGCCAAGTCTAGGACAAAAAGGCTTCTCAACAGTTTTTACCCCCAAGCCATAAGACTCCTGAACAGGTAATCAAATGGCTACCCGGACTATTTGCATTGTGTGCCCCACCCCAACCCCTATTTTACGCTGCTGATACTCTCTGTTTATCATACATGCATAGTCACTTTAACCATACCTCATGTAGTACTACCTCAATCAGCCCGACTAACCGGTGCCTGTATATAGCCTCTAATGTACATAGCCTCTCTACTGTATATAGCCTCTCTACTGTATATAGCCTCTCTACTGTATATAGTCTCGCTACTGTATATAGCCTCTCTACTGTATATAGCCTCTCTACTGTATATAGCCTCTATGCTGTATATAGCCTCTCTACTGTATATAGCCTCTATGCTGTATATAGCCTCGCTACTGTATATACCCTCTCTACTGTATATAGCCTCACTACTGTATATAGCCTCTCTACTGTATATAGCCTCGCTACTGTATATAGCCTCTCTACTGTATGTAGACTCTCTACTGTGTATAGCCTCTCTACTGTATATAGTCTCGCTACTGTATATAACCTCTCTAATGTATATAACCTCTCTAATGTATATAGCCTTTCTACTGTATATAGCCTCTCTACTTTATATAGCCTCTATGCTGTATATAGCCTCTCTACTGTATATAGCCTCACAACTGTATATGGCCTCTACTGTATACAGCCTCTATACTGAATATAGCCTCTCTACTGTATATAGCCTCTCTACTGTATATAGTCTCGCTACTGTTTTTAGCCTCGCTACTGTTATAGCCTCTCTACTGTATATAGCCTCTCTACTGTATATAGCCTCACTACTATTATAGCCTCTCTACAGTATATAGCCTCTCTACTGTATATAGCCTCTCTACTGTATATAGCCTTGCTGCTGTATATAGCCTCTCTACTGTATATAGCCTCACTACTGTATATAGCCTCTGTACTGTATATAGCCTCTCTACAGTTATAGCCTCTCTACTGTATATAGCCTCTCTACTGTATATAGCCTCTCTACTGTTATAGCCTCTCTACTGTTATAGCCTCTCTACTGTATATAGCCTCTCTGCTGTATATAGCCTCTCTACTGTATATAGCCTCTCTACCGTATATAGCCTCGCGAATGTACATAGCCTCTCTACTGTATATAGCCTCGCTAATGTATATAGCCTCTCTACTGTATATAGCCTCTCTACTGTTATAGCCTCTCTACTGTATATAGCCTCTCTACTGTATATAGCCTCGCTAATGTATATAGCCTCTCTACTGTTTATAGCCTCTCTACTGTATATAGCCTCTCTACTGTATATAGCCTCTCTACTGTTATAGCCTCTCTACTGTTATAGCCTCTCTACTGTATATAGCCTCTCTGCTGTATATAGCCTCTCTACCGTATATAGCCTCGCGAATGTACATAGCCTCTCTACTGTATATAGCCTCGCTAATGTATATAGCCTCTCTACTGTATATAGCCTCTCTACTGTTATAGCCTCTCTGCTGTATATAGCCTCTCTGCTGTATATAGCCTCTCTACTGTTATAGCCTCTCTACTGTATATAGTCTCGCTACTGTTTTTAGCCTCGCTACTGTTATAGCCTCTCTACTGTATATAGCCTCTCTACTGTATATAGCCTCTCTACTGTTATAGCCTCTCTACTGTATATAGCCTCGCTACTGTATATAGCCTCTCTACTGTATATAGCCTCTGTACTGTATATAGCCTCTCTACAGTTATAGCCTCTCTACTGTTATAGCCTCTCTACTGTATATAGCCTCTCTACTGTATATAGCCTTGCTGCTGTATATAGCCTCTCTACTGTATATAGCCTCACTACTGTATATAGCCTCACTACTGTATATAGCCTCTCTACTGTATATAGCCTCTCTACTGTTATAGCCTCTCTACTGTATATAGCCTCTCTACTATTATAGCCTCTCTACTGTATATAGCCTCGCTAATGTATATAGCCTCTCTAATGTATTTGGCCTCTCTACTGTATATAGCCTCTCTACTGTTATAGCCTCTCTACTGTATATAGCCTCTCTACTGTATATAGCCTCTCTACTGTATATATCCTCTCTACTATTATAGCCTCTCCACTGTATATAGCCTCTCTACTGTATAAAGCCTCCCTACTGTTATAGCCTCTCTACTGTATATAGCCTCTTTAAGGTAATGATAACATTACTCCCTTGAACCGCCCTGACGATCAGATATGTTTTGAAGATCAAAGGTCAAGTTAATAAGGGTCACTGCTCTCTCTCCCTGAAGAAGTGTGAGAGGAATGTTATGTTACTCTTCAGATCAGGACTATGGTTTGAGAGAGAGTCAGCTGACTGATGGTGTATGAGATGTTGTTGTCACATAAGGACCAGGAGGAATGTGCAGCCAGCAGCACTGGCACCAAAGACCTATATGAACCATTTGACGTTAGGCTGATGTTCTGAAATTACAGGTTATATGTTCTATGTCCACATGGCTCCTGGCGTTGTATTTCGGTTTTTGATCTCTCTCAGTATTCCTGTATTTCTGTCTGCTGCTATAATGAATCTCCTCTGGGGATAATCAAAGTATTAATCTATCGAAAGAAAGGCAGATCATTACCTTTCAGTGCACTGGTAGGGCTTGATTGTTTTTCTTCTCCAATTAGGAGATCGTATCACCCTAAAGTCTATAATCACCATTAACTCTCCTCTCTCCGTATCAAGGTAATTAATAGCATCACAGCAGTTATTAACCTGTTTTGTTTCCTGTGATCGGCGTTTAAAGCGAGTAGCTACGTTGGAGTAGAGCTGTGCTGTTGAAGTCCAATCATCAGGTTGAGACCAGATGAAACAGTGTTCCTGTCAGGTAGACTCCCTCTCCAGTCTCTAGGTCATCAGGTTGAGACCAGATGAAACAGTGTTCCTGTCAGGTAGACTCCCTCTCCAGTCTCTAGGTCATCAGGTTGAGACCAGATGAAACAGTGTTCCTGTCAGGTAGACTGCCTCTCCAGCCTCTAGGTCATCAGGTTGAGACCAGATGAAACAGTGTTCCTGTCAGGTAGACTCCCTCTCCAGTCTCTAGGTCATCAGGTTGAGACCAGATGAAACAGTGTTCCTGTCAGGTAGACTCCGTCTCCAGTCTCTAGGTCATCAGGTTGAGACCAGATGAAACAGTGTTCCTGTCAGGTAGACTCCCTCTCCAGTCTCTAGGTCATCAGGTTGAGACCAGATAAAACAGTGTTCCTGTCAGGTAGACTCCCTCTCCAGTCTCTAGGTCATCAGGTTGAGACCAGATGAAACAGTGTTCCTGTCAGGTAGACTCCTCTCCAGTCTCTAGGTCATCAGGTTGAGACCAGATGAAACAGTGTTCCTGTCAGGTAGACTCCTCTCCAGTCTCTAGGTCATCAGGTTGAGACCAGATGAAACAGTGTTCCTGTCAGGTAGACTCCCTCTCCAGTCTCTAGGTCATCAGGCTGAGACCAGATAAAACAGTGTTCCTGTCAGGTAGACTCCTCTCCAGTCTCTAGGTCATCAGGTTGAGACCAGATGAAACAGTGTTCCTGTCAGGTAGACTCCCTCTCCAGTCTCTAGGTCATCAGGTTGAGACCAGATGAAACAGTGATCCTGTCAGGTAGACTCCCTCTCCAGTCTCTAGGTCATCAGGCTGAGACCAGATGAAACAGTGTTCCTGTCAGGTAGACTCCCTCTCCAGCCTCTAGGTCATCAGGTTGAGACCAGATGAAACAGTGTTCCTGTCAGGTAGACTCCCTCTCCAGTCTCTAGGTCATCAGGTTGAGACCAGATGAAACAGTGTTCCTGTCAGGTAGACTCCTCTCCAGTCTCTAGGTCATCAGGTTGAGACCAGATGAAACAGTGTTCCTGTCAGGTAGACTCCCTCTCCAGTCTCTAGGTCATCAGGTTGAGACCAGATGAAACAGTGTTCCTGTCAGGTAGACTCCCTCTCCAGTCTCTAGGTCATCAGGTTGAGACCAGATGAAACAGTGTTCCTGTCAGGTAGACTCCCTCTCCAGTCTCTAGGTCATCAGGTTGAGACCAGATGAAACAGTGTTCCTGTCAGGTAGACTCCCTCTCCAGTCTCTAGGTCATCAGGTTGAGACCAGATAAAACAGTGTTCCTGTCAGGTAGACTCCCTCTCCAGTCTCTAGGTCATCAGGTTGAGACCAGATAAAACAGTGTTCCTGTCAGGTAGACTCCCTCTCCAGCCTCTAGGTCATCAGGTTGAGACCAGATGAAACAGTGTTCCTGTCAGGTAGACTGCCTCTCCAGCCTCTAGGTCATCAGGTTGAGACCAGATGAAACAGTGTTCCTGTCAGGTAGACTCCCTCTCCAGTCTCTAGGTCATCAGGTTGAGACCAGATGAAACAGTGTTCCTGTCAGGTAGACTGCCTCTCCAGCCTCTAGGTCATCAGGTTGAGACCAGATGAAACAGTGTTCCTGTCATGTAGACTCCCTCTCCAGTCTCTAGGTCATCAGGTTGAGACCAGATGAAACAGTGTTCCTGTCAGGTAGACTCCCTCTCCAGTCTCTAGGTCATCAGGCTGAGACCAGATGAAACAGTGTTCCTGTCAGGTAGACTCCCTCTCCAGTCTCTAGGTCATCAGGTTGAGACCAGATGAAACAGTGTTCCTGTCAGGTAGACTCCTCTCCAGTCTCTAGGTCATCAGGTTGAGACCAGATAAAACAGTGTTCCTGTCAGGTAGACTCCCTCTCCAGTCTCTAGGTCATCAGGTTGAGACCAGATGAAACAGTGTTCCTGTCAGGTAGACTCCGTCTCCAGTCTCTAGGTCATCAGGTTGAGACCAGATGAAACAGTGTTCCTGTCAGGTAGACTCCCTCTCCAGTCTCTAGGTCATCAGGTTGAGACCAGATGAAACAGTGTTCCTGTCAGGTAGACTCCCTCTCCAGTCTCTAGGTCATCAGGTTGAGACCAGATAAAACAGTGTTCCTGTCAGGTAGACTCCTCTCCAGCCTCTAGGTCATCAGGTTGAGACCAGATGAAACAGTGTTCCTGTCAGGTAGACTCCTCTCCAGTCTCTAGGTCATCAGGTTGAGACCAGATGAAACAGTGTTCCTGTCAGGTAGACTCCCTCTCCAGTCTCTAGGTCATCAGGCTGAGACCAGATGAAACAGTGTTCCTGTCAGGTAGACTCCCTCTCCAGCCTCTAGGTCATCAGGTTGAGACCAGATAAAACAGTGTTCCTGTCAGGTAGACTCCCTCTCCAGTCTCTAGGTCATCAGGTTGAGACCAGATGAAACAGTGTTCCTGTCAGGTAGACTCCCTCTCCAGTCTCTAGGTCATCAGGTTGAGACCAGATGAAACAGTGTTCCTGTCAGGTAGACTCCCTCTCCAGCCTCTAGGTCATCAGGTTGAGAACAGATAAAACAGTGTTCCTGTCAGGTAGACTCCCTCTCCAGTCTCTAGGTCATCAGGTTGAGACCAGATGAAACAGTGTTCCTGTCAGGTAGACTCCCTCTCCAGTCTCTAGGTCATCAGGTTGAGACCAGATAAAACAGTGTTCCTGTCAGGTAGACTCCCTCTCCAGTCTCTAGGTCATCAGGCTGAGACCAGATGAAACAGTGTTCCTGTCAGGTAGACTCCCTCTCCAGTCTCTAGGTCATCAGGTTGAGACCAGATAAAACAGTGTTCCTGTCAGGTAGACTCCCTCTCCAGTCTCTAGGTCATCAGGCTGAGACCAGATGAAACAGTGTTCCTGTCAGGTAGACTCCTCTCCAGTCTCTAGGTCATCAGGTTGAGACCAGATGAAACAGTGTTCCTGTCAGGTAGACTCCTCTCCAGTCTCTAGGTCATCAGGTTGAGACCAGATAAAACAGTGTTCCTGTCAGGTAGACTCCCTCTCCAGTCTCTAGGTCATCAGGTTGAGACCAGATAAAACAGTGTTCCTGTCAGGTAGACTCCTCTCCAGTCTCTAGGTCATCAGGTTGAGACCAGATGAAACAGTGTTCCTGTCAGGTAGACTCCCTCTCCAGTCTCTAGGTCATCAGGTTGAGACCAGATGAAACAGTGTTCCTGTCAGGTAGACTCCCTCTCCAGCCTCTAGGTCATCAGGTTGAGACCAGATGAAACAGTGTTCCTGTCAGGTAGACTCCCTCTCCAGTCTCTAGGTCATCAGGTTGAGACCAGATGAAACAGTGTTCCTGTCAGGTAGACTCCCTCTCCAGTCTCTAGGTCATCAGGTTGAGACCAGATAAAACAGTGTTCCTGTCAGGTAGACTCCCTCTCCAGTCTCTAGGTCATCAGGTTGAGACCAGATGAAACAGTGTTCCTGTCAGGTAGACTCCCTCTCCAGTCTCTAGGTCATCAGGCTGAGACCAGATGAAACAGTGTTCCTGTCAGGTAGACTCCCTCTCCAGTCTCTAGGTCATCAGGTTGAGACCAGATGAAACAGTGTTCCTGTCAGGTAGACTCCCTCTCCAGCCTCTAGGTCATCAGGTTGAGACCAGATAAAACAGCACCCATACTTGACCATTGAGCAAAAGCCTGTGCTGTCTTGCATATCTGTGAACCAATGTGGCGGTAAATCAAACAAACACTACTGTACGTCCCACATGGCACCCTATTCCCTACATAGTGCACTAGTTTAGATCAGAGCCCTATTCCCTACGTAGTGCACTAGTTTAGATCAGAGCCCTATTACCTACATTGTGCACTAGTTTAGATCAGAGCCCTAATCCCCATATAGTGCACTAGTTTAGATCAGAGCCCTATTCCCTACATAGTGCACTAGTTTAGATTAGAGCCCTATTCCCCATATAGTGCACTAGTTTAGATCAGAGCCCTATTCCCTACATAGTGCACAAGTTTAGATCAGAGCCCTAATCCCCATATAGTGCACTAGTTTAGATCAGAGCCCTATTCCCTACATAGTGCACTAGTTTAGATCAGAGCCCTATTCCCCATATAGTGCACTTGTTTAGATCAGAGCCCTATTCCCTACATAGTGCACTAGTTTAGATCAGAGCCCTATTCCCTATATAGTGCACTTGTTTAGATCAGAGCCCTATTCCCCATATAGTGCACTAGTTTAGATCAGAGCCCTATTCCCCATATAGTGCACTAGTTTAGATCAGAGCCCTATTCCCCATATAGTGCACTAGTTTAGATCAGAGCCCTATTCCCCATATAGTGCACTAGTTTAGATCAGAGCCCTATTCCTCACATAGTGCAGTACAAAAGTAGCGGACTAGAAAGGGAATAGTTTGCCGTGTGGAACACAGAACTGACAGAGTGTAACGATCTTCATCTGAGGAACAGGAAAGATCGGACCAAAACGCAGCGTTGTAAGTGTCCATGTTAATTTAGTGTAACTGAACACGAAATACAAAATAACACAATGTGAAACAACGAAAATCGAAACAGTCCTGAAAGGTGACACAACACAAAACAGGAAACAACTACCCACAAACACCAGTTGGGAAAAGGCTACCTAAGTATGGTTCTCAATCAGAGACAACGATAGACAGCTGCCTCTGATTGGGAACCACACCAGGCCAAACACAGAAAAGAAAACATAGAAAAACAACATAGAATGCCCACCCCAACTCACGCCCCAAACCAAAATAGAGACATAACAAAGGAACTAAGGTCAGGGCGTGACACAGAGAAGGTTTATACGCAGTCTAATATGGCAAGAGACTAACAATAAAGGATCTGAAGTATGAATAAACAGGAACGTCACGGTTTACAAGGAGCGAGAGAGAGAAAGAGAGAGAGAGAGAGAGAGAGAGAGAGAAGGCACTCTTCAATGAAACAGGAGAGAATATATTGTGTGTGTGTGTGTGTGTGTGTGTGTGTGTGTGTGTGTGTGTGTGTGTGTGTGTGTGTGTGTGTGTGTGTGTGTGTGTGTGTGTGTGTGTGTGTGTGTGTGTGTGTGTGTGTGTGTGTGTGTGTGTGTGTGTGTGTGTGTGTGTGTGTGAGAATGTGAGAATGTGAGAGAATGCGTGTGTGTGCGTGCATGACTTTGTCTCCTCATCTGAGAGCATGATAACCGTGATGCCAGGTGCATCTGAAGAAGTTGAAAGGCATTGTGGCCACAGCTGAATCTCTAATCCCCTGGTTAATCTCATGTGTTCACTTTATGAACTCTGACCTCTAACACTGAATCTTCATGCAAGTTGACGCTTCCCAAATGGCTCCCTATTCCATTTATGGTGCTCTACTTTTGACGAGGGCCCATAGGGCTCTGGTGGTCAACAGTAGTGCATTATATAGTGAACAGAATAAAGGCCAGACCAGGTCTACCCTTCACCCTCTGCTCTGTTATTAGTTCTCTCCTCTCTCTAATCTAAACGCAGCAGGAACAGGGAAGCTATTGGAGACAGAGGATCCATCCTAAATGGATTCCAATTCAACAACAGTAAAATGGGCTTAAAGAATTCTGGAATTATTGTGTCCTGTGTGGCTCAGTCGGTAGAGCATGGCGCTTGCAACGCCAACCGTCGTGGGTTCGATTCCCGCTGGGGCCACCCATATGTAAATGTAGTGGCCCCAGCCGACTTGTAAGTCGCTTTGGACAAAAGCGTCTGCTAAATGGGATATATTATTATTATTATATTATTTTCTGAGTGGTTTTCCCAGTTGATGTTTACAGAGATGGTATCTAAGTGTTTGTTTTAGAGATGGTATCTAAGTGTTTGTTTTACAGATGGTATCTAAGTGTTTGTTTTAGAGACGGTATCTAAGTGTTTGTTTTAGAGATGGTATCTAAGTGTTTGTTTTAGAGGTGGTAACTAAGTGTTTGTTTTAGAGATGGTATCTAAGTGTTTGTTTTAGAGATGGTATCTAAGTGTTTGTTTTAGAGACGGTATCTAAGTGTTTGTTTTAGAGACGGTATCTAAGTGTTTGTTTTAGAGATGGTATCTAAGTGTTTGTTTTAGAGACGGTATCTAAGTGTTTGTTTTAGAAATGGTAACTAAGTGTTTGTTTTAGAGACGGTATCTAAGTGTTTGTTTTAGAGATGGTATCTAAATGTTTGTTTTAGAGATGGTATCTAAGTGTTTGTTTTAGAGATGGTATCTAAGTGTTTGTTTTAGAGATGGTATCTAAGTGTTTGTTTTAGAGATGGTATCTAAGTGTTTGTTTTAGAGATGGTATCTAAGTGTTTGTTTTAGAGATGGTATCTAAGTGTTTGTTTTAGAGATGGTATCTAAGTGTTTGTTTTAGAGATGGTATCTAAGTGTTTGTTTTAGAGATGGTATCTAAGTGTTTGTTTTAGAGATGGTATCTAAATGTTTGTTTTAGAGATGGTATCTAAGTGTTTGTTTTAGAGATGGTATCTAAGTGTTTGTTTTAGAGACGGTATCTAAGTGTTTGTTTTAGAGATGTTTGTTTTAGAGATGGTATCTAAGTGTTTGTTTTAGAGATGGTATCTAGTGTTTGTTTTAGAGATGGTATCTAAGTGTTTGTTTTAGAGATGGTATCTAAGTGTTTGTTTTAGAGACGGTTTTAGAGATGGTATCTAAATGTTTGTTTTAGAGACGGTATCTAAGTGTTTGTTTTAGAGATGGTATCTAAGTGTTTGTTTTAGAGATGTTTGTAGAGATGGTATCTAAGTGTTTGTTTTAGAGATGGTATCTAAGTGTTTGTTTTAAGATGTATTTGTTTTTTAGAGATGGTATCTAAGTGTTTGTTTTAGAGATGGTATCTAAGTGTTTGTTTTAGAGATGGTCTAAGTGTTTGTTTTAGAGATGGTATCTAAGTGTTTGTTTTAGAGATGGTATCTAAGTGTTTGTTTTAGAGATGGTAACTAAGTGTTTGTTTTAGAGATGGTAACTAAGTGTTTGTTTTAGAGATGGTATCTAAGTGTTTATTTTAGAGATGGTCAGAGAGTGTTTATTTTGTATACTCTGATCCATTTTACTCCATGTTACTCATTGTAGTTTATTTGAAACAGTGGTTGTGTCTATTTACAGCAAATGGAGGGCACTTTATCACCCTTTGTATCCCCATTTTAAGTTATTAATCCACATTTGTAATATTTCAAGCAGATAACTAACTAAACCAGTGTTCAAATAGTAAAGAAAGAACTTTCTGTTTTCTCATAAGACGCGATTTTGAACAAAGGACAACTCTTAAATGCTTTTTTTAGTTGGCCCCTAACATGTTTACAATCGCAAGTCTGATATCTTCCTAACCCTCTCCTCTCTTCACTCCAGATCCGCTCCAGAGATGTTTACACTACAGTGGCCACACACACACACACCCAGTGGTTCAGAGCCCACACACACACACACACACACACACACACACACACACACACACACACACACACACACACACACACACACACACACACTACAGTATTATATATACTACAGTATTGCGTCAGTCCTCGGACTGGTGAGTTCAGGGAACGGTGAGAGAAATGAAATGGTCCATCACCAACCACAGTCCTGACCTTCACAGTGTTAAATTGTCCATCACCAACCACAGTCCTGACCTTCACAGTGTTAAATGGTCCATCACCAACCACGGTCCTGACCTTCACATTGTTAAATGGTCCATCACCAACCACAGTCCTGACCTTCACAGTGTTAAATGGTCCATCACCAACCACAGTCCTGACCTTCACAGTGTTTAATGGTCCATCACCAACAACAGTCCTGACCTTCACAGTGTTAATACTTCCCATATCTCCAGGGAACTCTTTGTGTGTGTGGGCTCTTAAACACTGGGTGTGTGTGTGTGTGTGGGCTCTTAACCACTGGGTGTGTGTGTGTGTGTGTGTGTGTGTGTGTGTGTGTGTGTGTGTGTGTGTGTGTGTGTGTGTGTGTGTGTGTGTGTGTGTGTGTGTGTGTGTGTGTGTGTGTGTGTGTGTGTGTGCGTGCGTGCGTGCGTGCGTGCGTGTGTGTGTGCGTGCGCACGTATGTGTGTGTGTTAATTGTGAGTGTGTGTGTGTGTGTGTGTGTGTGTGTGTGTGTGTGTGTGTGTGTGTGTGTGTGTGTGTGTGTGTGTGTGTGTGTGCGTGTGTGTGTGTGTGTGTGTGTGTGTGTGCGTGCGTGCGTGCGTGCGTGCGTGTGCGTGTGCGTGTGTGTGACTAATTGCCTTACCTACATGTCTTCATAACTGCGTGTGAGGGTGTGTCTGTCTTCCTGCATATTGACTGCCAGGACAAAAGGAGACGTAAGGTACAGAAGTCAACAACAACTGTGTCTGTTTGTTGACTGAGTGTTCAATAATACAGACAAGTAGCTTCACGTATCTCTTATATGTTGTGTAACACCCCCCCCCCCTCCCACACACACACACACAAACTGAGAGGGCGGTAAATATTGGGTCCCACCCTAACCGTTCCCCCCTGATGCCTTTTCCCTGAGAAATAGTTCTGCGTTGATACAATCTCATATATGTTTTCTCTCTGTTAGTCTGGCCCGATGAAAGATTAATCTGATCCTAGGTCTGTGGTTAGGGGTAGAGGCTACGTCCCATTTCCCTCCATAGTGCACGACTTTTGACCAGAGCCCTTGAGCACTGCATAGAGAACAGGGTTTCCATTTGGGACGTAGCCAGTCGACCCCCAGGCATATTCCCCATCTTGTATTTGTGTCGTTGTTTTAGTTGAGGAGCAGCTTCAATAGCCTGCTGTCCATCAGTAGCAGACACACACACACACGCACGCACGCACACACACACAAGCACACACACACACACACACACTAATGTTAAAATGCCAGGAGCATCTTCACCTGTTGCGTGACAGAGCATCACCAATTAAACAAAACACTTACTGTGCATCCCAAATGGCACCCTATTCCCCATATAGTGCACTAGTTTAGATCAGAGCCCTAGTCCTGGCCAAAAGTAGTGCACAAAATAGGTAATAGGGTACTATTTGGGACGTAGGCCTGTTAATGGTGTAGTGAAGGCTAAAAACAGACCTGTACTCACCTGGTACAATATGCAGACAAGAACTGTGCAGTGCCTTTTTGGGAACTACTGTAGAAGAACATTCTTAAGGTTGGAGTATTACATTTAGACATTGTTTTACATATTCTCTGACACTCTCCCTCTGACACTCTCTCTCTCTGACACACACTCTCTCTCTCTGACACTCTCTCTCTCTGACACTCTCTCTCTCTGACACACACTCTCTCTCTCTGACACTCTCTCTGACACTCTCTCTCTCTGACACTCTCTCCCTCTGACACTCTCTCCCTCTGACACTCTCTCTCTCTGACACTGTCTCTCTCTGACACTCTCTCTCTCTGACACTCTCTCCCTCTGACACTCTCTCCCTCTGACACTCTTTCTCTCTGACACTCTCTCTGACACTCTCTCTCTCTCTGACACACACTCTCTCTCTCTCTGACACTCTCTCTGACACTCTCTCTCTCTGACACACACTCTCTCTCTCTGACACTCTCTCTCTCTGACACACACACTCTCTCTCTCTCTCTCTGTCCCTCCCTCTCTCCCTTTCTCTGCACACCCCCCCAGCCTACCCTTTCTCCCTCACTCTCTTTCAATTCAATCTTCAATTTAAGGGTCTCTCTCTCCCTGGGCTCTCTCTCCCTCCCTCTCTCCTTCTCCCTGGGCTCTCTCTCCCTCCCTCTCTCCTTATTTCTCCCTGGGCTCTCTCTCCCTCCCTCTCTCCTTCTCTCTCCCTGGGCTCTCTCTCCCTCCCTCTCTCCTTCTCTCTCCCTCCCTTCCTCCCTCTCTCTCCTTCTCATTCTCTCTCTCCTTCTGTCTCCCTGGGCTCTCTCTCCTTCCCATTCTCCTTCTCTCTCCCTGGGCTCTCTCTCCCTCCCTCTCTCCTTCTCTCTCCCTCCCTTCCTCCCTCTCATTCTCTCTCTCATTCTCTCTCCCTCCCTTTCTCCTTCTCTCTCCCTGGGCTCTCTCTCCCTCCCTCTCTCCTTCTCTCTCCCTCCCTTCCTCCCTATCTCTCCCTCTCATTCTCTCTCTCCTTCTCTCTCCCTGGGCTCTCTCTCCCTCCCTTTCTCCTTCTCTCTCCCTGGGCTCTCTCTCCCTCCCTCTCTCCCTCCCTTCCTCCCTCTCTCTCCCTCTCATTCTCTCTCTCCTTCTCTCTCCCTGGGCTCACTCTCCCTCCCTTTCTCCTTCTCTCTCCCTGGGCTCTCTCTCCCTCCCTTTCTCCTTCTCTCTCCCTGGGCTCTCTCTCCCTATCTCCTTCTCTCTCCCTCCCTTCCTCCCTCTCTCTCCCTCTCATTCTCTCTCTCCTTCTCTCTCTCTGGGCTCTCTCTCCCTCCCTTTCTCCTTCTCTCTCCCTGGGCTCTCTCTCCCTCCCTCTCTCTTTCTCTCTCCCTCCCTCTCTCTCCCTCTCATTCCCATGGCAAGACATAAGTTGAGCAGTAACAGCAGGTTTAGCAGCACCCTGAAGTCTTT